>NC_141045.1:25680000-25885000 GCF_052040795.2 Danio rerio | reverse complement strand
ATCGCTTAATACAATGTAAATGATATCTCTTACGAAAATATATAATACAAACTCAGATTTATGTTATTTTAAAACCACTCCACACATTCTTTTTTTGGAGGTGCCACTATTTTAGAAATAGTATTTGCTACTGGCACTGCCTGTTGCTATTTTAACAGCAACTTAGAAATCAAACTACTAATACAATGCCACTAGATGCAATCCTGGCAGGATGTAAACATGCCTACGCTTGTCGTTATACAAATAAGTTGCTGCATCGGTCAAAACTAAATAACACTGAACATTTTACAAATCAACATTATCACTGTTGTAGTTTCACTAGGAAATCAAGCTATTTATTAATAATGATAGCATGGAGATCATCAGATGTGTGTTCGTATTAGCCTGTTTAACAGCAGGTTTCTCTGGATTTACATGAGAATCAGTAAATAATGTATGTTTTTACAATGTATTCAACTCTTATTATTCAGCTATAATGCCTAAGTACTGTATTTCTAAATTTACATATTATGGCACCATTAATGATCAAAGTGGTCTAAGTGCATGGGCCCAGGTCAAATCAACTTTTGCTAGTTTAACGAAAATGAAAAAAGACATGTTAAATGCAAGGTATAAAATTTGACTCATCTTCCATTCCTTTTAAAAGCCAGAAACGATCGTGCCATGGCAGATTTACAAGTATTAAAGAGGACCTATTATACCTCTTTTAACAAGATGTAAAATAAGTATCTGATGTCCGTAGAGTGTGTATGTGAAGTTTCAGCACAACATGCCACACAAACCATTTTTTAGATTTTTTTGAAACTGCCCCTTTTAGGCTTTGATCCAAAATTGTGTAGTTTAGAGTCCCTCTAAATTTAAATGGGATTGTACTTTTTTTTTTTTTTTTTTAAAGGAGGAGCTACAAGCACATGACCATAGCAACAGATTTAAAGCAGGACTCATCTTTGTGAAAACTGAAAATGTCAAAAGAAATGTCTCAGAAGTAGGTCCTCGTAGGCCCCGGTCAGATCACTTTGATTGTTGTATCACAAGCCTCAGTTATATATTTGCTAATTTTTTAATATGTCACTATTTTGCACAGAATAAAGTAGTGGAGGGGCACAAACTATTTATTTCACATATAATTTGTATATTTTTTTTGCAAAATATATCTTTTTGAAATTAATTTAGTTTACAATAACTTTTATCTCAATTTTAATGTATCCTTCGCTGCTCAGTTTTCTATAAACAAGAACAATCTATAAACAAATAACATTTGTGGTGAAGCAATTCAAAACAAGTCCGTTATGCGCCGAAACAAGAATTGCTGTGAGATTGTATTGGTTTGTTAAATAAATAATAATCTAGCCTAAATAAAATTAAAGTGAAATATTCACAGTTTCAGAGAAGCCTATATTAAACTGTTTTCACTATTAATGACACACTGAATAAGCAGAAAATGCTTTTTCAATGTTTCGCAGCGCTGAAAATGTTTCCAGATTACCTCGGAAGAACAAACTCTGTTGGAGAGATGAGAACTCAGAAACTCATTGTGAGAATGAAGATGTCTGCATGTTCGTGCCAGTCTGTCAGATATATTTCAGAAAAGATAATGTTTGCATAACCAATGATTGATCTTATCCACCCAGCTTATTTTTTGATTACCTGACTAGCACATTAACGGCATCCGTTGAGTTAACTTGAGAAACTTTGTGCTCCTATTGCACAGTGTTCCACGTGACGGAACTCGACATAAAGAATGAAAAAAATAAACATGCTAGACTTTGTGCGATGATGTTGTGAGGCGTCGCAACCACTGTAATGGCTGTTATGAATTATGCTTACATGAGAACAAACAATTGAATCTGGTCTCACAGCGCCCATTTGTCGTTTACGAATACCCATGCCACCCAAGAAATCATGTTGAAATTGTGATAAAATCATGTGATCTAACAGGGACTTTAGTCACTTACATTATCATCAAGTGAAAACTCTATTGGCGGACAGCTGCTGCTCACTCAGGGCTGTTTATGACAATAAGGAAGAGATTGTCACTAAGGGGCGTGGCTTTCCCCCTCTGATGACACAAAGGCAGACTGTCAATCAAAGTGTTTCTTCAGACAGTTTTTTTATCAAGGGTAATTCTAAAAAAATATATAAATATATATATATATATATATATATATATATATATATATATATATATATATATATATATATATATATATATATATATATATATATATTATTTTTTTAATTATTAGAGGCTGGCTAT
The DNA here is from genome assembly GCF_052040795.2 of Danio rerio. Taxonomy (NCBI): domain Eukaryota; kingdom Metazoa; phylum Chordata; class Actinopteri; order Cypriniformes; family Danionidae; genus Danio; species Danio rerio. Next base: position 25,882,743 of record NC_141045.1, on the reverse strand, counting down.
ATTCACACACTTATGCCAAACAACTGTGTTTAAACAGCTTATAAAAAGGATTTGTGCATAATAGGACCCCTTTAACATGAGGAAACTTGCAAGCTGAAAGACAGAATGGTTCTACAGAGAAGGAATAGTCTAAAAGCCTCAAAGGAATCATGGTTAATATTGGAATGAACAAAGATGCAGTTCTTTAGGAAGCTTTATTAATCCATAGGGATTAATTAATCCAATTATGTTTCCTGTTCTTTTTGCTATGAAAGCAGTAAAAAATGCATTGCCTGCACTGTCCGATTGAAAAATACAACAACGCCACATAATGTGGCATCTTATTAGTGCTGTATTTTCTAAGTAACCCCCCCCCCCATCCCCATTATCCAAAATATGTATAAGATGACCACATCATTTTCATTATATTTGGCCATACAAGTCTAAATACCCAGAGATGCTTTTAAGTTTTCAGGTTAAAGATCAGGGAACAAAACGACCATTTACAGTAATAGCTAACATACAGTATACCACTGCATTGCACCACATTATTTATAGACAGTACTCTTGGGCTGCTGAGAATAGTAATCCGAAAACAATGTTAAGGCTAAAAGGTATAGAAGAGACAATTAGTAAAATGTATCACTGCTATTTCTACATCTTACCCTAAATTCAAGATCCCATCTTGAGATCTTTTCATGGAAGTTCCACCACCATCATCTCAGTCCAGAAATGACAGATAAAGTCTGGAAATTTCATTTGGAGGCCCTTTTTGTATTTGCTCAATCCTTTTAGCGAAATGAGGAGCAGCCAGCTGCAGCTAAATCAAACATAAAGTAGTTTCGTGCACTCACTCCATTTTTTCGCTCACCCACAGAGATAGTGCTACGGACTGATGCTTGCTGATGGCTTCACAAAGGGGGGTGGTAATTGTTATTTTTGGCATTTGTGATGATAACGTGATGCAGTACATTTGTTTTAACATATTTGTTCTGCTCCTTACTGAAACAGCAGTAGGCGCCGCACACATTGTGTGAACTATTTACGTTTACCCCCACATATTGTCTATATAATTAGTAGGGGAAATAGGCTAGATAAATGGGAATACTTTTGGGGTAATAGTTTTCTTACTTAATTTCTCAATTCCAATATTTATACCGCAATAAAAACTAATGATAAGTAAACAATTTCCATTGTCAGGCCAGTGCGAGCCAGGGCTTTTATCGGGCCAGGCCAGGCCAATTGCCTGGGAGGTTGAGCAGTGAGGCCGAAATCATGTCTCATTTCCACTGTCGGACAAGTAGCTCGCAGCGCGTCACGCAAACCCTGCCCCCAGAACGTCCCTCGACATTTTTCCTTATAGGCTATATGACACTAATATGTGTTTCCCTTTTATTTAAGAATGTTGCATATTATGTGTTAAGTATTTCAGCACATAAGAGCAAGTATTAAAAAAATATCGCCTAAATTTCGTTTCGCTCAGCAGCTTTCACTAATAAAGCTCTTTGTGTATTTAAAATTTCATTTTTAAATTTTAGCACTTCATATAAAAACATAAACACAGAACACATTTTGTATATTCAGTTTTCCCCAATGCGTTTTTAAAGTGGACAGAAAAAAAGGTTGCATAGTTTCTGCTTTCACTCACCCAAAAAATGCTCGGCTTGCAGGATTTGATTAATATCATCGTATCCAAACACTTTATAAATAACATTTTAAACCTCCTCTGGTGTTTATTGTTTTTAGAAATATCTAAAATCTTTTTTTTTTCAGATAAGCCTTTGTAAAATGAAAGTTTAATATGGCTTTAACAAAGTTTGATTCACTTTTTGTATATGCTTAAATTGTTTTTTTTGTTGTTAATTTTATATTGGTTTATTTATTCAATGTGATTTTATTATATCTAATATTTGTAAATCTTACAATTTTTTTCAATATAGCTTAGGCTATTTTATAAAGATATGACACTATTGTTTTGAGGCTACAAAAGTGGCTACGTATTTTGAAAAGTTTTTTGTCTTTCTGCTTGTATTCAGATTGTGTATTATCTCCAAAATAAATAACAAAAAGAAAAAAAAAAGCTCTTGCTCAATGTTTTCTTTCCCTTATTTATTTGTTTGGTGCATGTACTCTTGTGCGATCAGAAAACTAGTGTCCGCCTTTTCTTTCGCTCCGCCCCGAAGCCCCAGCTGGCCCTCTTTTCCCAAGGTATTCGGCGGGCAGAAAAAGGCTGACCGCTGGCCCAGAGAAAGCTTGATTTGGCCCGATTAGGCCCCGGTAGTGACAGTGAAACGCGACTGGCCTTGGCTCGCCCTGGCTCGCTCGCTTCAGGCGCGATAGTGAAAACGTGGCTAGCGTTTTGACTAAAATGCCATTTAGGTCAAGTTATAATTTAGTCTACTGAATCACTGTAATTTTATTCAACTAAAAAAGTCAGGGCATTTTAGTCTAAATTTAGTCAATGGAAACTTGACTTTAGGAAATGATTACTGTTAAAAAACCTTACAATCAATATATGCAGTAGGAATTTGTGGCTACTGTCACTTTAACGGTGCAGTAGCTTCTTGACTTCAGAAACATTTTTCACTTTTTGCTGTGCTGGTTAAAAGTCTCTTCACATTCAAATACTAATGATTAAAGTAAATGATCTAAATGTATTTATATGTTTTTATAATCTGGGTAAGGCAAAAGGCTAAAAAATGTTTGTCCAATTAATATTTGTGGGGGTGATAATTCCCATATTTCTGATAAGTAGCCCAAACTGTCTGTCGACAAATAGATTTGTACATCTCCACACCCCTGTTCACGCCGACAGATCCGCCATTTACGTGCGCATGTGAACAAGAGAGTGACAGCAGTAAAATGAAATGCTAAATCAAAACTTTTTTAAAATCCCAAACCAATATTGGATTTACTTTTGCACCATGGATGACACTATGGCTGAAGTATTTCTTTTAGACAGGTAATGTTCTCTTTTAAAACCCGTTTAGTCAAATAAAGCTGATGTAGATTTTGTTGTTTTACGAATGGGTTATATGCACAGAAGTGTTGTTCAGCCACTGAAATCTTCTGGCAAAAGATTGATGTGACTATTTTCAGTTTAATAATGGAGCTTTTACAGCATCGATAATGTAGATTTTTTATTTAGTTGACAACAAAGCATCAGTAAATAGTGCTATTCTGCGTAGCCTGCTTTACTGAGGTAAAGTTGCTTTTATATTCACATCATATTTATATTCACAACCTGTGACACGCTCCCTATGTTGTTTACCATGATACTCTGAATATTCGGTCTGAAATAGCAAGTGAGTAGGTTTAGTAATAAGTGTAATTTCTTTACCCTGCCAGACAAAGAGGGTGAAAGTGTGAGACCATCAATCCTTGCATGCAAGAATTATTGATTTCAAGAGGTGTGGCTTTGGATGGCAGCGGCGGGACTGTTTTCACAACTAACATTAGCATTTTGGCATATTACCTACTGCACAAGGTGCAAATTTCTCTTCGATGACACAAAATGGTCCAGATATCTAACAAATGGGGGTAAAACTGCTTCCATGGTAAACTCCAGTGATCTTTATCCTTTTTATTTGTTTAGTATTGATAGACTGAACATAAATGAAACAGACAGCAGTAGGTATACAGTGCATACGGAAAGTATTCATAGTGCTTCACTTTCCACATTTTATGTCACAGCATTATTACAAAATGCATTAAAATCCTTTATTACCACAACATTCTACACAACAACCCATAATGAAAATGTAAAAAAATAGTTTTTAAATTGTTGCAAATTTATTAACAATAAAAAACCTTTTAAAAAAATCACATGTACATAAGTATTCACAGCCTTTGTTGTGAAGCTCTAAAATGAGCTCAGGTACATTCTGTTTCCACTGATCATTCTTGAGATGTTTCAACAGCTTAATAAATAGGAATTTACCTGTGGTAAATTCAGTTGATTGGACATGATTTGAAAAGGCATAAACCTATCTATATAAGGTCCCAGGGTTGACAGTGCATGTCAAAGCACAAACCAAGCATGAAGACAAAGGAATTGTCTGTAGACCTCAGAGACAGAACTGTCTCGAGGCACAAGGCTGGGGAAGGTTACAGTAAATGTTCTGCTGCTCTGAAAGTTTCAGTGAGCACAGTGGCCCTCCATCATCCATAAGTGGAAGATGTTTGGAACCACCAGGACTCTTCCTGGAGCAGGACGGCCATCCATCTTTTAGCATTACAAAGACCCAAAGCACACTGCCAAAATATTAATGGAGTGGCTTCACAACAACTCGGTGAATCTCCTTGAGTGGCCCAGCCAGAGCCCAGACCTAATACCTATTGAACATCTCAAGAGATCTGAAAATAGCTGTACACCGTCACTTCCCATTCAACCTGATAGAGCTTGAGAGATATTGCAAAGAGAAATGGGCCAAAAATTCAGATGTGTCAAGCTTGTAGCATCATATTTAAAAAAGACTTCAGGCCTTAATTGCTGCCAAAGGTCCATTAACGAAGTATTGAGTAAAGGCTGTGAATACCTATGTACATGGGATTTTTCAGGTTTTTTATTTTTAATAATTTGCAACAATTTAAAAAAATCTTTTTTTTAACATGGTCATTATGGGGTATTGTGTGTAGAATTTTAAGAAAGTAAATTAATTTAATTTATTTTGGAATAAGCCTGTAACATGTGGAAAAAGATATGAATACTTTCGGGATGCTCTGTATTAGCCAGGTATGTACTCTCATTAGTTAAGTTTTAACTGATTTAAGATTGCTTGAGCATATTTGAAAAAAAAAAAATAAAATTATAATAAATTGACCATAAGTCTTTCTTATGGCCAATAAATTACAAAATAATTATGTTGTCCTGATATCACATTTAATACTCCCCACACATTATAAATAGGTGTGTCCTACATATACACATAGTTAGTTTCTTCTTGTTCTGACATGTATCAAATAATTCAAGTTTCAAATCAACAAACAAACAAATGAAATCCATGGCAAAGCAGCAGAGCAGGTATATATGGATAAAAAGATGCCGGTCTGTGTTGCAGTAAATGTAATATATTGCTAAGACTATTAGGATTATTGTCTCCCAGATCACACATTTAAAAACACTGTCTAAAAGTACCAAGAGAGGATAATAAATCTAGTAGAGTTAAGGGTCAGAAAATAGGCTCTTGGAGAGAAAAAAAAGTCACTAAATGTGGTAAAAATGGCCCAGATATGCAATTACTGCCCACATAAAACTGCCCCTATGGTGAATTGAACTGTTCTGTTTTGTCTTATTATTTATCAAGGATTTTGTGCTTTTGCAGACAATATAATGACCCAGGGCTGGCCCTGACTTATTTGGTTCTAGGCAAGACTTCACCACAGATGATTTTCCACCGAATCTGCCACAAAATGAAGTAAACTTAAAACATAAATAACAGCATTAGAGAACAATAATGACGATGCAACTATTTAAATAAAATACTTATTGTCCAAGGGTGGGTAGTAACTTTTTCTGCATTATATATGGTCACCATTAACAAGTTACTAGTAATGCCTTACTGTAACAGAATTACTTTTAACAGTAACTAATACTGTAATGCATTACTTTTAAAATATAGTAACTATATGATCACACATCATCACGTCATAGCGATCTCCTGCTTCATATTAGACTGATCGCGACTGCTGTAGTTATTCCAGTTGTGTTATTTTTTTTTAATTATCTTCAGGAAATCACTAAAGGCATATATCATGTTATCATAACAATATAATGTGGCAATAAGATCGTAACTGTAATGTGTATTTACACAGTGGCCATATTCTTCTAGGTAGATATTAACATTATAGCAGACACTGTAAAAAGTTCATTCCAAGCCACTAGACTCTTCTGACAGAAGATCTGAGTGTCATCGAGTGATAGAATGTTGTGGGACTGCTGTACAAGAGTTATTATAAGGGATTATAGATAGCGAAATTTAGTGGTTTTTATTTTAGTGTTTTTTTTTTTTTTTTTAAAGCATGATGGTGAAACACGAACGCGGTTATGAATATATTAAAACATATGCTTGTTTGTTGTAGGATTTGTAATAATGACAGAAAAATACTAATTTGTGGATCTCCTTACTTCCAGGTGCAACCCTGCCGCTGTTGTGGCTGGTGTATTCTGGAAAATTTTCTTACCCCTTGGTTTCAAATGTGGTTCTGAAAAATCTTCATTTGAAGGGGTATCTAGCCCTTCCCCTAATGCTGCGTTTACACTAGACGTGGAAGAAGTGTCAAGCGAGAGCTATTTACATGTTAAGTCAATGTAAAGGTGCAAATAGACATCCTGCGGTGCGATATGCGCGAATGCTGTGATCTGTTCACCGTGAAATGGTCGTTTTGCGCGTTTGAAACTTCAGCTGACATTCACGCCACATTAATTAAATACAATGTTTGTTGTTTTAAATACATAAGCACACTATTGTTATCTGTATAACAAAACTGATTAGTTTAGTAGACAGTGACACATTGCTGATATATTTTAGAACATATTATTTAAAATGCATAGTGCTGTATAGCTCAGAAAAAAAAATTGTGATTTTATTGTATTTTTTTATTATTTTAAATATATCTATAGCTGTTTTGCACTTTAAATATACACAGCTTATTTTTCATAAACTGTTGACATGCCACCTTTAATTTGTGGTTAGTTTCAGGGTTTATACACATTTTTTATAACTAAAATTCCATGATTTTTTCATGACTTTTCCTAGACTTTCAAGTACATTTTCGTGACTTAACGTTTCATGTAATGTCTATTAATATATACACACACATCGTTAATAATACGAAAAATAATGCACGTTCAAATTTATTACAGCATATCATAAAACACAAAACAAATCTATATAGTTTAAATTTTTTTTTTTAATATATCTATTGTATGTAACATTTATTTAGATATTGCTTACACATGGCGGGCAGATGGGCGGATGGACGGATAAACGGACGGCTTATGCTTGTTTGCTTGCTCGCTTACACAACATTCATAATGTGAGACCATGTTTTTGGCTAAAGACAGAAAAGAAGTAAAGACAACTAACCAATATTCAAATTTACAGTCATTTTAAAACTAATTTCTATGACCTTTCCAAAACTTTGTGGGGCTGTTTGTTTTTCCACAACTTTTCCAGGCCTGGAAAATGCCATGTCAAAATTTTATTACCTTATGAACCCTGTAGTTTGCTCATAGATTTAATTTTTGAGCAGCTGTTATGTTTTTGTTTTGTTTAAAATACGTAAAATTTATGGTTGTCTATAATAACGGATTTTTTAGCGCTGATTTTCACCAAGTTGATTCTGAATGATAATTCAGATTAGTTTATTTCAAAAAGGTTTTATGTTTGTTGTATATTGTTGCTAGTTGTCATACTTAACCTGTGAAGGAATGTTTAAGGGTTATTGCAAACTTTTATGACACTGAAGTAACTTTAGTTCCCCTTCGGGGGGAACTTCAGCACTATAAGTGGATTTGATTTGTAAAATCCACGCATTGGGAGGTTCGGTTCAGAAGCTACTCGTCTGAAAGAGTATTGAACGGGCCAATTAAGAATGAATTGGCAGCGCAAGCCTGCGCAGGTGAGCGGCATAAGCAATCAACTGAGTATATAAGCTCACCTGGCGCCAGCAGACGCTATCCTTTTCGCTTCAGAGACTTTCTGATCGAGTCGATGAGGGTTCCTCCTGCTGTGACCAGCGATTCTGAGCAAACGAGAGCATTCTCCCGGTCCAGAGTGTGTACACGCAGTGGCAGACGGTCGAGCTGGGTTTCTCCCTTGCCTGGTGTTCTTTGGGTCCGGTCCTCCAGAGCGGTGCGTATAAAGTTGCAAACTTCACAGAAAGAGCAACACAGTCGTGCAGCACGTCCTTATCAGGACGGCGCTCCGACTGTGCGTTTCTGGATGCGGTGGTTTCCTGTCCTCGGATGATGGGCGCGGGCACTGCGTTACATGTCTGGGGGTCCAGCATGTTAATGCGCTGCTCGCGGGCAGTTCATGTCGTCATTGCGATGCCATGACTGTTGCGCAAGATCGCGGTTAGCCTTTGCAAAAGGGTGAACCACCCCAGTTGTCCCCTGCTCTGCAGCGGGCACTCGGGCAGATCTGAGGGTTTCAGCGAGAGATAATCCGTCGCCCACGGGCCCGCGGACCTCCCGCTCCTCTAAGCGCTCCATCCAAGCTTCGGGCGGGGGAAGCGATCCGTCTAACAGATGGTAGCCCTTACGCCCGATGACACCGGAGACCAGATGTCCACCGCGGCATCGGAGGGTGGGCTTTCATTGTCCGATGATGATCCAGACCCGCTCGCCCCCTTCGGGCTGGTGAGCGCTGTCACTACGGATCCTGAAACGGACATGTTAGCCGTGCTTTCCCGGGCTGCTTCGGCCGTGGGTTGGAGATGGTTTATCCCCCAGCTCCGCGGCCGGACCGACTAGAGGGGCGTTCCCTTCTTCCCGGAGGTGCACAGTAGGCTCACGCGGTCTTGTAAAGCACTTTTTTTCTGCTCGTGCTGCGTGTTCCTCCACCCTAACCACTCTTGACGGTGAAACAGCCAGGGGGTATGTGGCGATTCCTCAGGTTGAGTGCGCGATGGCGGTAAATCCGCGCGGCGCCTCTTCTTGGCGGGGTCCGCCTCGTCTCCCATCCAAAGCCTGTAAGTTATCTACCTCCCTCGGAGCTAGAGCTTACATAGCTGCGGGCCAGGCTGCTTCCGCCTTGCATGCGATAGCCACCTACCAGCGCTACCAAGCGCAGGTGCTGGCCGAGCTGCACGAGGGTGGGTCCAACCCAGGCTTACGAGCTTCGCACCGCCGCCGACTTAGCTCTTCGGACTACTGAGTCCGCTGCGTGTGCGTTGGGGAGGACGATGTCCACATTAGTGGTCCAGGAGCGCCACCCCTGGCTGATATGCGCAAAGTCGACAAAGTCCGCTTTCTTGACTTCCCCATATCCCCAGCCAGGTTCGGCGACACTGTCTGTGAATTCACCCAGGAATTCAAGGCGGTGAGAGAGCAGTTGGTGGGTGATGTCTTATCGGCGGTCCGTAGCCCGCTCCGCCCGCCGTGCCATTCATACCTGCTCCTCGCCGAAGGCGCCCGCCTACGAGAGCTGCTCCGCCCCCGCACACGCCTCAGGCGAAGCGAGCGCGTCGGGCACCTCGGAAGCAGGCAGCCCCCCTGCCCAGAACGCCGCTAAGTCCGGCAACGGACCGCGAAGCGCCCCTGGGACAGGCCATCTGGATAAGAGGGAACTTGCTCTTTCCCCGCTGGAGGGCGGGGCCCCATTTCCAACGGCACTTTTTACTGCCATGAAAACATTATGAAAGGGCACTTTTCACTTCCCCAGATGTGACAGCCCGAAATCTGCCAGTCTGGGACGCTATGCTTTCTAGCTTGCAGATTCGGTGCGTTTCGCCAGTGGCTCACGAGCGCTGGGAGGACGGTCTCCTTTCTCCCACCCCTCGAGCCTCCCCTCCGGAGCTCGGGTTTGGAGTGAGAGCAAATATCTCACCTCCAGCTTTTCCGTGGGACCCGCGAGCTTCCCGGATCAGCACACCCACTCCGCGCGGCCCCACTGCTGGTACGTCAGCGATTGTAGCGATGAGTCCATTAGCGAAAGCTCTGCCTGCCTGGTTAGCGCGGGCCAGCTCTTCGCGGTGGCTCATACGCACAATCAGACTCGGCTATGCGATTCAGTTCGCGAAACGGCCCCCCAAGTCACGGGTGTGTATTCACCAGGGTCAGCCCCCTGTCCGCCCCTGTCTTGCGAGAGGAGATTGCTGTCCTCCTGGCGAAGGATGCAATCGAGCCGCTCCCTCCAGCCGAGATGGAGAGTGGGTTTTACAGCCCACGCTTCATCGTGCCCAAAAAGAGCGGTGGGTCACGGCCAATCCTAGATCTGCGCGTTTTGAACCGCTGCCTGCACAAGCTGCCGTTCAGAATGCTCACGCAGAAGCGCATCCTCCGGTGCGTTCGTCCTCTGGGTTGGTCTGCAGCATTAGACCTGATGGACGCGTATTTCCATGTCTCCACTCTTCCTCGCCACCGACAGTTTCTGCGGTTTGCGTTTGAAGGTCGAGCTTGGCAATACAAAGCCCTCCCCTTTGGGCTCTCTCTGTCTCCGCGGGTCCTCACCAAGCCCGCGGAGGGTGCCTCAGCGCCCCTTCGGCTCGCGGGCATCTGCATACTCAATTTCTTTACGACTGGCTGATTTTTGCCCTCTCTCGGAGCAGTTGATTATGCACAGAGACAAAGTGCTCTGGCACTTCCACCTGTGGGGGTTTCAGGTCAACCGAGAAAAGAGCAAACTCGCCCCCGTGCAGAGGATCTCTTCTCTCGGGCTGGAGCTGGACTCGGTCACCATGGCAGCGCGCCTCTCCGGAGAGCGCGTTCAGCTGATGCTGTACTGTCTGAGAGAGCTCGACAGTAAAATAGTGGTCCCACTGAAACTATTTCAGAGGCTCCTGGGGCATATGGCATCCGCAGCCGCTTCATGCCGCTCGGATTATTCTATATGAGACCACTTCAGCACTGGCTTCACGATCGAGTCCCCAGACGCGCATGGCACGCGCGCGCACACCGAGTCTCTGTTACTGCGCTGTGTCGCCGCGCCCTCAGCCCTTGGAGCGACCCCTCGTTCCTACAGGCCTGGGTGTCTCTAGAACAGGCGTCCAGTCTTGTTGTCGTTTCAGCAGACACTTCCAACACGGGCTGGGGGGCTGTGCGTTGCGGGCATGCGGCTGCGGACCTGTGGAAAGGTACCCAGTTGCATTGGCATATCGCCTGGAGCTGTTGGCAGTGTTCCTCGCTCTCCACCGTTTTTTTCCGGTGCTGGAGCGGCAACACGTGCTGGTCAGGACGGACAGTACGGCGGCGGTGGCGTATATCAGCCGTATAGGGGGTATGCGCTCTCCCCGCATGTCTCAGCTCGCCCGCCGTCTGCTCCTCTGGAGTCATCCGCGGCTGAAATCGCTGCACACCATTCATATTAAGGCAAGCTCAACCGTGCAGCCGATGCTCTCTCACGGCAGCCTTGCGTCCTGGAGAATGGAGACTCCACCCCGAGTCTGTTCAGCTGATATGGGCGCGATTCGGGGAAGCCCAGATCGATCTGTTGCTTCCCCCAAGATCGCTCATTGCTAGTTGTTCTTTCCCTGACCGAGTGCTCTCGGCACGGATGCACTGGCTTACAGCTGGCCTCGGGGCACGCGCAAATACGCGTTTCCCCCAGTGAGCCTGCTCGCGCAGTTACTGTGCAAGGTCAGGAAGAGGACGAGGAACAGGTTGCTGGTTGCGCCCCTCTGGTGGCGGTGGCTAATACCGTCACTCAGGCTAGAGCGAGCGCGCCTATGCCCTGACGTGGAGTCTATTCACTGAATGGTGTGTCTCTCGCTGAGAAGACCCCCGTAATTTGCCAGATCAGCGTTGTGCTTTCTTTACGCCGAGAGAAGCTGGAGAGCAGGCTGTCGCCCTCCACACTCAAGGTTACGTGGCTGCCATCTCCGCTCTCATAACGCGGTGGCTGGCAGCACCGTGGGAACGCATAACCTCATCATCCGGTTCCTCAGGGGCGTTAAGCGAATTAATCCATCCCGCCCCCTCTCATGCCCTCTTAGGATCTCGCCCTCGCTACACAAGCCGCGCAGATCCCTTCGATCCTCGACTCAGTATCTTTCTGTCCCTGAAGACAGCTCTGCTGGTCGCGTTGATATCGATTAGAGGGTCGGGGACCCGGAGGCATTTTTCGGTCAGTGACTCGTGCCTGTAATTGGGCTGGCTTCTCTCACGTCCTGAGACCCCGCCCGCGATATGTGCCCAAGGTTCCTACCACTCCGTTTTAATACGAGGTAGTGAGCCTGCAAGCGCTGCCCTCGGAGGAGGCAGACCCAGCCCTTCTTTATTGTCCAGTTCGCGTTTTGCGTATTATCCGGACCGCACTCAGAGTTTAGATCATCTGAGCAGCTTTTCGTCTGTTATAACGGTCGGCAGCAGGGAAGTGCCGTACCGAAATAAGTTCCCACTAGATTGTGGATGCCTTTCTTTCACTATCAGAGCCGAGATAAGCCGCGTCCCCCGAGAGCGCGTGCGCACTCCACTCGGAGTTTCGCATCCTCTCGAGCGCGCGCACGCGGCGCCCCTCTAACAGACTTCTGTAGAGCTGCGGGCTGGGTGACACCCAACACATTTGCAAGGTTTTACAATCTGCGAGTGGAGCCGGTTTCCTCAAGGGTATTAGGTAACCCTTGGTGATTGAGGAAACAATTCGGTAGGGTGTTGAAACACGCTTGCTGCGCCATTTTCCCTAACACGGAGATACGTGCGCCTTTTTATCTGTCAGTAAAGTTCCCCGTCAGGTGAGCCCTGCAGATTCCTCCGTGGCCCCCAGCACTGACTCAGCGGAGGAGTCACTTGCTGGCCCACTACGTTGTAGGTCTGCCCGCTGGTCAGCCCGCGTTTTGGGTAAAGGTGCCTGCTATGCGTGATCCCCACTAGGTGATCCCATATGCTTATTCCGCCACGGTTAAGTCCCCCCCCTGGGCGGACCTGTGTCTTCCCTCCCCGCTAACCACTCTTTTGCTATGCGTACTCCCCCTTTTTAGGGCTAGTCCATATGTAAATTCTGCCATCTATCCCCCCTTGGGTAACGGATGGCCTCCGCAGCGTCCTCCCTATCGGGATTGCACGCTTCCCAACGTACTGTCGTATTTTCCTAGAATTATCTAGATGCTCACGACTTCCCAAAAAATATATCTAAATCCGTAAAACTTCTGTTGAAGTAGGATAAATTAGGGCCAGGGACACGTTGGAGGACCGTGCCCCCCATGATGCGGGTGCGTCACGCTTGCTTGACTATCTCCTCATCGGGGGTGTTGGTAAGGTGCAGTCATTATGGCGCTTTCAATGGGCTCCCAATGCGTGGATTTTACAAATCAAATCCACTTATAGTGCTGAAGTTCCCCCCGAAGGGGAACGTTCGAGGTTACTAAAGTAACCCTTCGTTCCCCGAGGAGGGGAACGGAAGCACTATACTCCGTCGCCATAATGACTGTCCCTTAGCTGTTGAAAGTCTCTTCAGCTTAAAAAGGATAGCGTCTGCTGGCGCCAGGTGAGCTTATATACTCAGTTGATTGCTTATGCCGCTCACCTGCGCAGGCTTGCGCTGCCAATTCATTCTTAATTGGCCCGTTCAATACTCTTTCAGACGAGTAGCTTCTGAACCGAACCTCCCAATGCGTGGATTTTACAAATCAAATCCACTTATAGTGCTTCCGTTCCCCTCCTCGGGGAACGAAGGGTTACTTTAGTAACCTCGAACGTTTTTCCTTCTTCTTTTTTTTCTGAATATATTATTTAGCTGGTTTATCATCTTGTGATATTTTCATTTTTGTGCTGCCGGTCTGACTTAAATAAATTAGTGTTTAAAAACTACTTTTTATTTGAGTTTGTCAAGTGTTTTAGTTGTGAGAATGCAAATTAATTAAAACTGTGAAGCTGATCAACGGTGTATTCTCCATACAGCACTTGCGTGTCGTTAAAAGAGCATTGATGGGAGCATTAAAAATGTTCTTTGACAAAAGTAACTCAAATTACTTTTAACAATGCTGCATTACATTTTGTTGTAAGTAATCCATAAAGTAATTATTACTAGTAACTGTAACTAGTTGCTAATTTTTAGTAACTAGCAAAACCCTGATTTTCACATTAAAAAACATGTTAGCATTAAAAATGTAAGTTCTTAATTGGAAACAATGGATCCAGTATTGTGTTAAAGGGTTCTCTTTTGCTTAACCATTCCATTCAGTGCCAATCCAGGCCAGTCATCTTGGATACAGTTTAATTTTCCTCATTGAAATACAGAGCTCTCTGAAATGCAAATGTGTCAGTCATTGGTTTGATAACACTTAGGTGTAATTTAAACAGCGATATGAAGGATGATCCGACATTTCCTTTTTTGAGACATTTACTTTGCAGAATAAAAAAAAAAAAAACATGCTTCGGCTTAGCCAGAGAAACTGGTAGCCAGGCAACCGAATGGTGATGTCATGCTCACACACGCTCTACCACAAGGGTTCCCAAAGTTTTCAGCCCGCAGGCCCTAATAGGCCTATCTAAGCATATTGACAACACAAAAAAGTGCAACAGTCTAACGGCCATAGGCTATAATTTAAAGTCATTTATTAATTTTTTTATATATTCATTTAATATTGACTGGAGGGCACAATGTTTTCAGCACAAGTCTATTCTTGGTTTAACTTTGAAGACCGCCACTCAGAGATCATCCTCAATGTTAAGTTGTGGCCTGTATTAATTTTAAATGTATTTGAGTGCCACGAAGATGCAGAAAGTTCAACCTTGTACTATAAAATCAATTTGCTGCAGCTGACGCTACTGTTGTCTTGTTAATCTACCGTAAACACACCAATCCTATGAAAAAAAAAATTAAAAGGCTGATGGCTTTTTATTTATGTAACGGGGATGTGAAGTGACGCTGACAACAGGGGTGAGGATCCAAACGCAGGGTTTTAATAACAGGAGGGTCAGACAAGCAATGATCAACACCGGAACCAACAGACATATAAGGGCAATCCAGAATCATAGTCAAAGTAACAGGCAGATGGTCACAAGGCAGGCAGAAAACAGGAATAAATAAATTAACAAGATGAGGATCAAAACATGGCTAAGCAAGACAAAGAAAAGTGCATTGTAATGTCACTTACACAGATAAAAAGACTCAGAAACTGTGAGACTTTGTGTTTGAGAGGTGTATATATAGTCTATGTAATCAGTCCAAAATTAGCTTCAGCTGTGAGTGTCTAATCAATGGTGACTTGGAGCAGGTGAGTGTGTTTGTTGCATGACTGGGATCTGTAGTCCATAAATCGACAAATTTGTAGTTCGTATGAATGTGAATGTTTTCCAGCAATCTATGGTGTTTAGATTGCTGGTGATTATGACAATTTGCATGTTGTTGCTTTTTTATGTAACGATTAACTACTATTTTTATCTTCTGTGGGTTATGGATAAAATATTGTCATTCTAATAGTTTAATAAAATTTATTTGACTTTTGGAGATCATCAAGTGATCCTCTGTCATTGCCCCGCAAACCTCATTTTGGGGAACCACTGCTCTACCAATCCAGTACAGTTCAGCATGGTTGCGTAACCATGCCTAGAACTCCAGGCTTTGAACATTTCATACAATTATGCCGCACTATACCCGGCACACGTGGAAATAAAACTGAAACCATACCTGACTGTTCTAAGAACTATAGAAAAGTGGCCAATGTTTTCACAAAGAACCTTTCAAATTTCTAGGACCTTGCACCAAATTGGTCAATGGTAGTGGAAAAAAGTATTTTATAACTAAAATATTCTCATTAGAAAAAAATATGTTCCTATATAAACTAAGGTTGCTATGGCATCAAACCAAAGTGAACTGTTTTTATTATTATTATTATTATTATTATTATTATCATTATTATTATCATTATTAATAATATTTCTCTATGAGTTTTTATCAACAATCTCACGACAATTCGTAACTTTTTGATTTAGTGACTAATTTGTATGAATCTTATCTGTACAGTTTAGTATGATTTGTTTATCCCCCAATGATGTTTAATGGCAGGGTTGGGTGCCACTCCTCCTTTTTAACCCTTCACCACACTGGTGTGATTAGAACATTCAAAGCGCACGCCATCAACTGCTAAAATTCAAATCTGACTTCGCGGATCGAGGCACAGTTGTCACAAATCACAATTTGTTTATGTTTTCAAACAAATAAAATTTATCTTAGGTTTCAGACATTCAATTACACATAACTACAAGCAAAACATACCATTTAAGGTTTGTAAAATACACACAGATGTCTACTGAGACGGCGTTAATACTTACTTTTCGAAATAACTAGGCTATCTGCTTTATTCATGTAAGATACACACTGTTTATGTTACTAAAATATTTTCTCTATTCCTCTCCCAGATAAACAGTTGCTTCCCTTCAAGTATTTTGGAAGAAACTTATGAATAAACATGACGTAAATCCAGCAGCTCGTAGCTTTCCTGCAGATGTTGCTAGAAGGGATACAGCTGTGATCAGAAGTTAAAGAGAAGTATTGATGTGAGTGTCCTCAGCTGTATCCCATCTAGCCTTTACCGAGCGGCAGGGCAGGACAAGTCTTGATGGGATACAGCTTATGATACTTGCCTTAATATGGTCTTAGCCATTAATATGGACACATAAATATTTTTTGTCCTTTATACATCTTAATAAACACAATGAATTCTAAGTAACAGTCACAGAAAAAAATAAAATAAATAAATAAATTGTACATTTTCATATGACGGAAGCCACTAAATGGACAAATAGTTACGTTTCCTCATGAGATCAGACTGATTTTTATAGGTCAAATTCCTATTGTTTTTGACAAAATTAATATTACTATGAAACATGAATGCTTAAATCGCAAGTAATGATCACATATATAATGAAATAAACACAAAACAAAACTAAAAACTAAAATCTCAAGTGAATGATGGCCAGGTTGAGAAAATAATAACTGACCAACTTCTGAAAACTTGAATGGAGGCTTTTAGGATTACAGCTCTCTTATTCTGTACGAATGGAATTTTAGCAAAGCTGTGGGCGAAAACATATGGGACCAAATAGTGTCATTGACATACAGTATATGACTAAAGCTTTAGAATCTGTTGTAAATCCTCAGAATAGCCAGTAGCCACTGCACTGAAAATAAATACCATATTGATTTGGCAATTTGGATAATGTATAGTGAAGGATTTGTGATTGTGTACGTTAAATGAAATAAACAGAATATAACTTGAACAATAATTCAAAACTCACCCCAACCTCCACATGATCTGAACCTTTATCGTCCTGCTTGTGGAGAATATCAAAGTAGTATCGTCTGGAGGCCATCAGACTGAAAGGGAAACAATGAACATGAAATATTGAATCTATTAACAAATATTCATCAGCTGGAGTACCCACCAGATTCACTTGATTGCCTTTCAGCTATATGAACACTCAACCAACCATTTACCCAGACTACACCTCCCATCAAGCTTTACATCTCACAGCTGAAACTGATCTCAAATCTAGACACTAAAACACAGCTGCTTATTATTGATTACATACATTATATAAACACCACACTCACACACCTTCATGATGGTATATTGTTTTGTGTCGTAAACTTGTTTTGTGTCGTAAACTTGT
This sequence comes from Danio rerio, assembly GCF_052040795.2. Lineage (NCBI taxonomy): Eukaryota > Metazoa > Chordata > Actinopteri > Cypriniformes > Danionidae > Danio > Danio rerio. The sequence continues at coordinate 25,865,486 of NC_141045.1, read as the reverse complement.
TTTGTGTACGTAAACGTAAAAAAGTTTCTTGTTTTCTTTTTTCCTTATTTTGATTGCCAGACTGTTTCGTGTTTTATGATTATTTCCACCTGGCCAGACATTGTCCTGTTTGTTCCATAACTCCTGTTTAGCCTATAATTTTATGTTGGTCTTCTATTACTACATTACGATACCATATTGTATCTCATTATAACCTATACTGTAACAATAAAGTGGATTATTGCTGTTTGAAAAATACAGCAAAAGCAATGTGATATCAAACTAGCAAGAACACAATACAGTATATTATAAAATAGTAGCTTTTCATATTTTCTGGCATGCACCAAATCATATATTATGGTGTAGCACATCATGTATCAACATTTTGCATATTGTTTTCTTTAGTGTTCGAAAAACTCAATCAACATATTACATTCTGCATCATTTGTTTACTTTATTATTTACTGATTTAGGTAATTTACTTTGTTTGCTCCTACCAATTCCTATAACATTTGCATTATTCTGCAACTCATCAAATCAATACCAAACATATTGTGTTGTGTTCACTGGTATCTAGAAAAAACAAGTGAGCAAAGAATCTAAATGCAGCTTAAATTTTACTTAATCAGAAACAAAGATGGTAATTTACATGGAAATAAACATGAGGAACACATCTAACAACAAAAAAGTCAAACAAACACAAACAAACAAACAAACAAACAAACAAGTCTTATCACATTATTTTATTTCTGTGTGTAGTATCCTAATACAACTTATGGCAACTTATAATAAAACACTGATATATAACATGCTTGCGCTTGGAAAAGTGTTTAAACATTTTTTAACAAATGAGGTTATTTTGCTATAATAATAATAATAATAATAATAATAATAATGATGATGATGATAAAATTGATAATAATAATAATAATATTGATAATAATAATAATAATAATAATAATAATAATAATAATAATAATAATAATAATAATAATAATAATAATAATAATTGTGTTAATTAAATTGATAAAATAATGATAATTGTAGTAATTAAATTTATAAAATAATAATAATAATAATAATAATAATAATAATAATACGAAGAAGAAGAAGAAGAACAATAATAATTATATTAATAACAACAATAATAATTATAATAATAACTGTAAGAATTAAATTATCAATAACAAAAATAATAATAATAACAATAAAATAATAATAATTGTATTCATTAAAATTATAAATTAATCACGTATAATAATAATATTATTATTATTGATAATAGTAATAATAATAATAATAATAATAATAATAATAATAATAATAATAATAATAATGATGATGATGATAATATTGATAATAATAATAATAATAATTGTGTTAATTAAATTGATAAAATAATGATAATTGTAGTAATTAAATTGATAAAATAATAATAATAATAATAATAATAATAATAATAAGAAGAAGAAGAACAATAATAATTATATGAATAACAACAATAATAATTATAATAATAACTGTAAGAATTAAATTAATCATTAATAAAAATAATAATAATAACAATAAAATAAAAATAATTGTATTCATTAAAATTATAAATTAATCATGTATAATAATAATAATAATATTAATATTATTGATAATAGTAATAATAACAACAACAATAATAATTGCATTTAAATTGATCAATTAATCATTTATAATGCTAACAATTATATTAATTGAATTGATAAATTATTAATAATAATAATAATAATAATAATAATAATAATAATAATAATAATAATATCAACAACAATAGTAATAATTGCATAAATTAAATTAATCATGTAATAATTTATAATAACAATAATAATAATAATTATTATTATTACTACTACTATTATTATTATTATTATTATTATTATTATTATGTTGTTGTTGTTATTATTATGCTGTTGTTTTTAAATTTTAAAAATATATAATATTATAAATTATTGTCCTTCTATTTTATTAATATATAGCACTTCTTAAAAAAATAAGAAATGATAGGTATTTCAAAATGAAATGAAAATGAAATGTAATCCTGTTTTAGAAAGTTTGAACTTTGTTAAAATCAGGATAATAGAACAAACTTTGTGGAAATTCTGTTTGATTCCTTGGTTAATTCAAAATATATATACCTAATTTACTTAAAATCAAAATAATATATTGACACTTATAATATATAATATATAATATTAATCAATATTTTGAAAACAACATCATATATTGACTGATTAAAAAAAAAAAGTATTTTGGGCACATTTGTGTTGGTTGTGCATGAGCAAATGACTGAATCTGTGTGGTCTGCTGTGTCACTCGTCTCATCAAAATCGCATCTCCTCAAATGGGCCACATCTGCTGTTAGACCAGCACAATTAGAGCCCTGCTTGATTTCACACCTTATTACACCTCCAAATGTGACACATTATAAACATCGCTTACTGATGTGACTCGATCTGTCACTCTTCCATCAATACATCACTTATGTCTTTAACAGAGAACAAAATGGCAGTTAAGCAAAACCCAAATCTGCGGGTTTAAGCTTGTTATATTTACATGTGCTAATTATTTTATATTCGTCTTTTTGGTGCCCTGGCAATTTGAGAGATGATGTTTGCAACATGAGGATCCTGATGAGTAAATTTGCTCATGCATATTAATGAGCGTCGCTAATGCATGAGGCATAATTCAGCTCAGATGCTAGCACAAATGTCTTGTTTGCACCAGTGGGCCTATGAAATACTGAGAGCAAAATGAAAGAGGGAGAACAGATGTAGGAAAAAGATAAATAATCGATGAACTGAAAAGCATGAGAAATGAAGAAAAACGCCTGTGGTGCTACTAAAATGAGAGGTTTAAATTAAAATTAATGACAAAGACCCCTCATTTATATATATATATATATATATATATATATATATATATATATATATATATATATATATATATATATATATATATATATATATATATATATATATATATATATATATATATATATATATATATGAATGAATTAAATAATAAATAAATAAAAAAATAAAAAAATAATCTAACAGTATTGTAACAGTTTAAAATACATTTAAATAAAATAAATATATAAATAAAAAATGAAAGGAAAAAAAAAATTTATATATATATATATATATATATATATATATATATATATATATATATATATATATATATATATATATATATATATATATATATATATATATATATATATATATATATATATACACACACAATGCATCCAGAAAGTATTTATAGCACTTCACTTTTTCCCCATTTTTTTATATTATATTCTTATATCAGAATGGAGTAAATTCATTTTTTTTCCTCAAAAGTCCTCACACAATACCCTATAATGACAATGTGAAGAAAAGATTTTTTGAAATTATTGCAAACTCATAAAATTTTTTTAAAAAACCCGAAAAATCACATGTTAAGTATTCACAGTCTTTGCCGTCAAGCTCTAAATTGAGGTCAGGTACATTCTATTTCCACTGATTATTCTTGAGATGTTTCAGCAGCTTAACTGGAGTTCACCAATTCGGTTGATTGAACATGATTTGAAAAGGCATACACCTGTCTATATAAGGTCCCACGGTTGACAATGCATGTCCAAGCACAAACCAAGTATGAAGACAAAGGAATTGTCTGTAGACCACCGAGACAGGATTGTCTCGAGGCACAAGGCTGGGCAAGGTTACAGACAAATTGTGCTGCTCTGAAAGTTCCAATGAGCACAGTGGCCTCCATCATCCGTAAGTGGAAGATGTTTAACCACCAGGACTGGAGTGGAGAGCGGCCAGACGGAATCCACTCCCCATCTGGAATTTGCCAAAAGGCATCTGAAGGATTCTCAGACCATAAAAAACTAAATTCTCTGGTCTGATGATACTAAAATGAAACTCTTGAATGCCACGCATTTTGTTTGGAGAAAACCAGACACCGCTCATCACTAGCCTAATACTATCCCTACAGTGAAGCATGGTGGTGGCAGCATCATGCTGTGGGGATGTTTTACAGCAGCAGGAACCTAGATAAATCTAGATTACAATGGCTCATTTGAATTTGCTAAAGGCTTTCAGATTATATGTGCTACCCAAATATAAGTCTTTGAGAACGGGTTTCTCAAGCCAGGTGCGCATTAGATCAGGGACTCATCTCCTATTTCCAAAATCATAAACTGCTTGAGAAACTGTTCTACTATGATAATTGGTGATGAAAACAATAATATGTACTTGTGTTTACAGTTTATTCAGTTAAACATGAGTTTGAACTATAGGCCTACATAAGCTCGAAACAGCGATTTTTGATGATTTAAATCCAACTAAAGTCATAACTGAACTAAACAGAAATGGAATTAAGACATGTGGAGTATGCATATATTAGTGGCATTATTGAAGTAAACACCACGATCAAACTATTACCGTCATGTAGCACTTTACGCCATATTTTCCGAAAAGATCCACACATGCGGCTGTCAGTAAAGGACCGCGCACACACACACACACACACACACACACACACACACACACACACACACCGCAAAATGCAGAAGTTTTTGTTTACTTTCCATTTGGCATGCTTTAATAAATTCCACAACACTCTCACCAGTCCTTACACTTTATTTGCATCATGTCACGGTGGATGAAAGAAATGTTCATGAGTTAAAGTGAAACTGCCGAACTGCAGTTAAAGTCAGGCATCCTGCTGATTTGATTCAGAAGGGCACTTTTTTGTCTGACGGCTCACCGGTCAGGTATACATCTACGCTTAAATATGTGTAAAATATGTGAAAGATGACGGCTCACCACTAAATATATATAATATAATATAATATAATATAATATAATATAATATAATATAATATAATATAATATAATATAATATAATATAATATAATATAATATAACATAATATAATATAATATAATATAATATAAAATAATATAATATAATATAATAACTATACTATACTATACTATACTATACTATACTATACTAGAATAGAATATAATAGAATAGAATATAATAGAATAGAATTATAATATCGGCCTTTTATATTAAAAGTTACTTAAAATGCAGGCATTTATTAAGGTCTTTATTAAAGTATTTATACAAGTAAATGAATGTATATTTATTAAACATAACAATAAAATACATTTATACAAAATTACAAAATGTATAAAAAAAATTATAAGATTTAATTTAATAAAAAAATACATACTTTAAGAGAAATGCAGTAAGCAATTGTCTGTAACAGTGTATTAAATAAAAATGTTCTTTTAGTCATTTTTATTCACCCTTTTTGCAGGAAATATTCTGTATATATGTGTGAGTGAGAAAAAAATACAGATAAACAGGAAGTGTAAGAAAGACTAGGAAAAAAGTAGAAAATAGACCCCTCTCAGCGGGAAAAGGTGAAATTCTCAAGAGTGTGAGTGGGCCGAAAGCTCTCCGATTGAGAATTTACGGTCAGAGGAGGGTGTCGGTGACAGTGCAATTTCCTCGACTTCACACCAACTGATTCGCTCTGCCCATCTTCTATTCCACACTACAATCAATCACAGCAGGTGTTCCAGCATCGTGCCAAAACAAAGAGGGCCATCATAATGTGGAGTGGAATGCGGGAGATAGGACCATCTTTCTCTTTCCACTACTGCTTTGAAATCTAAAGCGCTGCCAGGTGCTAACCAAAGGTAACATTTTTAGGCATCACCAATAAAAAATTTGGTTTGAACCATAAAGTGTTTAATAGGAATTTGTCATTAATTGTTTCCATTGAAGGCAATTCCAGAAAACATGGATGAGGAGTGGATTGTTTTGTATAAGACTTCATACTGATTAAATGTAATGGAAATTACGGAAAGAAAGGAAAGAATATACCTGGATAGATGGTTTTCTAGAGTGAAATGAATATGAAATGAAATTAAACCAAGGCTATCACGCATCATAAGCAGGTTAGTTTATGAAGATTACTACAAGAAAGGCAAGGATGACCACGCAGATGAGACAGAGGGAGACGGTGAATTTAACATGACTAATGCTGCCCTGTTTACACGGTACACTGCAAATTTTAGATAGTAGATTTAACAACCTTAGAGTTAAAATAAACACTCCCTCTGAGTTTATATGGGAACCAATATAAAAGTGTTAAAATTACACTTTTGAAAGAGTTAACATTATTAACACTCAGAGTATTATCAACACACACAATGTTAATCAGCAAACTCTTATAGTGTAAAATATCTGTTAAATTTACGGAAAAATACCAGCAGCTGTGGTTGCCAGAATTTTTCCGTGAAAATTACGGAAGTTTCATAGAACTGTTTTAATTTACGGAAAATAACCGTATTTCATGATTTGATACAATGCTCAGTTCACAAAATCGTAGCTTAGTGCACAAAAATGTAAAGTCATTAGATGCATTATTGTGTTCATGTGCGATTAATATTAACAAAGATTTTCACTGCATCAGAAACTACTGTTTTTACCATTTTACATTCAGAAATTCAATCTACAGAATATTTCTGTTAAAAATACATTCCACAGTCTGTATTTTTCATCGAACACATAAGATGCTTGATCAGATCACAAGAGAAACACATTGCAGTTCAAAAACATGCCATGTATATGCTTAAGTCGAAGAGTTATTTGTCCACTTTCAATCATACTGCACAGGCTTTCTCTGGTCTTTCAATGTAATACTGCAAAAAAGTGTTTGTTTGTTTGTTTGTTTGTTTTTTGTAAAAATGTGTACATTTACTTCTAAAACAATCAAATACTTTATAAAACCTTATGCATTGAGAATTATTTCCTATATTTCTGGTAAGTTTGCAGCAAAATACGATGTTTATTTTAGCAACAGAAAATGTATTTTCATTATATTTAATAAAAAAATTCAAATATATATAAAAAATGGATATATTTTAGATCGAATTCACTGTAAAATATAAGACATTTTTTAAAAAGATATAGAAGCCTACAGAATTATTTTTAAAGTGTATGAACTGTATGAGCTGCAAAACTACATGATGAACGCGGTGAGTTTGCGTCAGTATGATGATGCAGGGGGGGAAACTGGATATTTACCTACCTAGTGAATCTAAAACATGTAGTAGTAATAAATACTTTTTAATTAAGTACTTTTTTTTTTTTACTTTTACTTGAGTGCAGAAGTGTAATTAGTACTTCAACTTTAACCAGAGTCATTTTAAATATGAGTATATGTACTTCTACTTGAATAAAGGATTTGTGTATTTTTGCCATCTCTGATGCCAGAGTACTGTATATGTTGAGTAATTGGTGGTTCATTCCAACCCTTGATAAAGCAGGGACAAGAAATGTGAGTGAAAGTGAGTCACGGTGGTAGTGTGATGTATATGTAACATCTCTGCATATAGAAAATAAACTAGAGACAGATTTGTTTACTGTATTGTAACATAAATCCAATTTAAGATGCAGATCTTATTTAAAAAAAAATACAAATAAAAATAAAAACTTAAATTTCCATTGTGAGAAACTAGAGCTGAACCAGACTATTTGATAGGTAAAACCCTTCAACCACCACCAGAATAAAATAAGTCATTTTACTTTAATACTTCAGCTGTGAAAAATTACCAGCAGAAAACAAACTAAACAAAATTGTGTGCACATTTTCAATCAATATGCTGACTTTAGAGTGGTATTTTTTAACACTGTTTTAGCAGGTTGTTTCACACCTCTAGTTTGGAAAAAGTCAGGAAAGTGGGTGTGTCCAGCTCTGTTTAAGTGGGACTGTCATTGGAGGAAAAGAGGGAAGGTTTGCATAAAAAAGGGAGTGTCTGTTTGGGCACACAATGATTTTCACAGAGGCAAAACAAACATAGAGACGCGGAAAGAAAGATGGGGGAAAGACAGTGACTGTTTATATGGGCATCAGTAATCAAATTAATTGCCAAGTTATTAATTTGTGGACTTTAGCTGAAGTTTGGCTCTTTCACTTTTATTCAGGAGCATTTCATGCATGCCCCCATGACAAACGAGATATTTGATGCGAGGAAAAACTGCTGGAAGAGTTTTAATGTAATGTTTGATATCACATGGCGAGTAGGAAAAAAAAAACCTCCGCTTTTATCCCTAACATAGATGCACTCGGTAGGTAGTATCAGACAGCCATCTGGGTATAGACTATTCTGTCACAAAATGTGGCGAAAATTCTATACGAAGGTAATAGTTTGATTGCAGTGTTTACATGTTTACATTCGGAGAGCCGCATTTACAGTTTATCTTTAAGTCCATAATATTGCAGTGAATTTAAAGGGCCATGACACCACCCCCCACACACACTTTCGGTTAAAGTCTACTTCAGAATTTTTTCAAAAGATGCATGATTAATGGGCGTGGAGCTTCACAAGCATCGGGCAGGAGTGGGCGTGGCCAGCAGGGGAGAACGTGAGCGAACGAAGCTAGCCCACAAAATGAGACAAACCGTGAGGAGACGCATGAGTTTAAAGTTTAAAGTTAAAATGCAAAGAAATGAACAGTGATTTAATGCCCTGCTACATTTGTTATTTGTAATTTCATATACACATAACCACAATTTATATCATTATAAAGATAAGTGTGTTCATGTAAACACTATAAATGAGGATTCTCCCTCAATCCCCGTATCCAGCAGACTTAGTGCAGCAGGTCTCCTGACCTGTCTATTTTAACCATTAACCCTGCTGGTAATCTGGAGGATTTAGGCAAACAGCAGAACAGTGATGTGTCTGAATGTGAACGAACTCCTGATAAAAGACAGCGTCCGCCATTCTCTAATTCTCGTGCTGCTCTCCTGACAAAAATGCTAGCAGCACACACACATCTTTGCTGTATGATCGGCCCTGACAAGATCGCGGGGGAAAACATGCAACAAACCCAGTGGATCATGGAAAAAAGGCATATGAGCCTTCATGAACGGCTAAATACTATGTGCCGTGGGTCCGTGACGTGTCTCACAGCTCGGGCTTGACTCTGGCAGGTCTTGCAGGTCTCATGAATAATTAAGCAGCCGGCTCTTCTCATAGGATAAGAAAACTCCGCTACGAATAATAATGAGAAACCGACGCGTCATCATTGCACTTGCAGTACTGCGCTACGTCGCCGATTTTGATCCCGCCCCAAAAATCATTTTAAACCCGGAAGCTGAAATTAGCTGACAAAAGCTCAAAATTATCCAGTTTTCCCCACAATTAAAGCTGACAGGTGCTAACATTGTAACTGATGCTCAACACACACAAATCTGTTAATATATAAAAAAAAGTTCTCCAGGGTGTCCTGAACCTTCAACATACTGTTAACTTGGTAACTTAGAAATCATTTTGACTAAGGTATGTCTTTCAACACTGAAATAATACTAAATATAAACGATACAAACTAAGTTTGCTATCTGAATAAACAAACAAAGACCACTGATCGCTTACTTACCAAATCTGTAAAGAAAGGACAGTCAACACCAACTGGAACCGCATTTTCTTTCAAAAGAGACAAGCAGCAAATCTGGATTTCACCATTTCCAGATGCGAAATCAAGATGCGAAAAGCTCTCGGGTAAAAAATGTTCCTTACAAATGTATTTTAGTGGAGTGCACTGTAATCCACACGTGAGTCTAGCTGCACTCCCATAGCAGGAAATGAAAACAAAACCTTTGTTGCAGTACATTTATAAACACTGACGACGCATGCCTTTAAACTATTCTTTTTCTTCCACTTGTTTTGCCAGCACAACGTAGCACCTTTCTGCCATCTGAACACTGTAATAGGTAAAAACAGTCTTCGAAGCTAGCATGCATATTAATGAAGTTGCACCGCATACACAATTGCACACGCTGATTGGTTTGAACCAAGCCTTTCTCATGATTTAATGCTGCACACTCAGAGATGTCACAATGCAATCCCAGGTACAACCATCCACTCTCCACACTGGAATACGCGCATGGGTCTAATTGGCATGACGCAGCACGGAAAATTTGTTTTAAACCGTAAGACAGAATTTGCTTAAAATTATGCAAAAACACCTCTTTTAACTTTTTTTTGTGAAATATATGTGTCCTAATAGTGTTTTTAGCAGTGTGGGACACATATATGACTTTAAACAGCTCAAAAAAATGACCCTTTAATGCAGTGGTTACCAAACTTGTTCCTGGAGGGCCGCTGTCCTGCAGATTTTGGCTGCAACCCTAATCAAACACACCTGAGCAAGCTAATCAAGGTCTTACTAGGTATATTTGAAATATCCAGACAGGCAGGGCCGGCGCATCCATAGAGGCGACCTAGGCGGCAGAATAGAGAGGGCGGCGTCCCCGACACTACCCTCACTTTTCCCTCCCTCAGTTATATCCGCGTCTAGGGCGGCATCCGCGACACTACCCTCACCACCCGCGCCCTTAGTTATATCGCGTCTAGGGCGACAGAATAGAGAGGGCGGCGTCTGTGACACTACCCTCACCACCCACGTCCTCAGTTATATTCGCGTCTTGGACAACCTTTATCATACATTTGTATTTAGGTTAGGTTTTGGTTTGAGGTTAGCAGTTAGCATCTTGTGTTAGGTTAGGTTTAGGTTTGAGGTTAGCATTTTGCGCTAAAGCACAAAATGGTGGAAAATGTCCACTCTATTAGTGGTTTAAAAGTATGATAAGTCAAACAACAATTAGTAACAGAATCATAAGTATCACACATTTGTATTTAGGTTTGGTTTAGGTTTGAGGTTAGCAGTTAGCATCTTGTGCTAGGTTAGGGTCAAGTTTGAGATTAGCATATTGCGCTAAAGCACAAAAAGGTGGACAATGTCAACTCCGTTAGTGGTTTAAAAGTTTAGTAAGTCAAACAACAATTAGTAACAGAATATAAGTTGTCACATGTTTGTATTTCCCTGCTGAAAAATCCAGCTTAAACCAGCCTAGGCTGGTTGGCTGGTTTTAGCTGGTCGACCAGGCTGGTTTTAGAGGGGTTTTGGCCACTTCCAGGCTGGTTTCCAGCCATTTCCAGCCTGGTCTTAGCTGGTCAGGCTGGGAGATGACCAGCTAAAACCAGCTTGACCAGCCTAGCCAGGCTGGGAGTCCAGCCAAAACCATCTATATCCAGCTTAAACCAGGCTGGTCACGCTGGTTTTAGCTGGATTTGGCTGGACATTTCCAGCTAAGACCAGGCTGGAAATAGCTGGAAACCAGCCTGGAAATGGGCAAAACCCCTCTAAAACCAGGCTGGTCAATCAGCTAAAACCAGCCAACCGGCCTAGGCTGGTTTAAGCTGGATTTTTCAGCAGGGTTAGGTTAGGTTTATGTTTGAGATTAGCAGTTAGCATCTTGTGCTAGATTAGGTTTAGGTTTGAGGTTAGTATTTTGCACTAAAGCACAAAATGGTAAAAATGTCAATTCTGTTAGTGGTTTAAAAGTTTAATAAGTTAAACAAAAATTAGTAACAGAATCTAAAGTTCTCTATCAAATGTTTGTTTATCATTCCAGTTCATAGTTAATTTTGTCAATGTTTACAAGACGTTAGGGTGTAAGGTGATATGCCATCAAATTCAGATGACGTTGCTTTGATTACAGAGACTTGTTTTTACTGTAATTTGTATTCAATTTATTTGATGATTCAATATTAGAACTATAGGAATAATACTTGACTAGAATAAATGTATTATTTCAATAAATTTAGCTACCTCCTTTTTTATGTAATTTTTTATGTAAATTTGTTTACACAGTTTTTGCCTCTCGTTCAAATCTATTTGTATTTAGGTAATAGAATGATTAGGTCAAAACAACTGTATAGCTACTCAAATGGTTTGAGGAAACCAATTGCGGCAAACCATTTAAGTTGACTAGCTTTATTCATTTGAGCTCAGTTAACTTAAACCATTTGCCGTAATCGGTTTCCTAAAACCGTTTGAGTAGCTGTACAGTTTTAAAATTTGGTTTCAAAACTTAAACTGTTTGCCGCAATCGATTTCCTGAAATGGTTTGAGTTAACTTATTGGGTTTTACAGTCTAAATTTACTTATAAAATGCTTAAAGTTTACACTAAATCATTGCACTTGACTATTTCAGAGGTGTGTGTGTTCATTCACACGTCCAGTAGATGATGAATAGAGCCACAGTCAGATTGAGAGAGAAAGAGAGAGAGAGCAATAGCAAAGACAAGCTCTTAATTGTCTGACTAATTCCAAACTCTGACTCAGTCTCTCAGTAAGTGTGTCGAGTTGAGCCCAGACATGAAGATAAATGCAAGGAAGAATCTAACAACCTCATTATCATTGCACTCTGTGCCAACAAGATCTGTCACACGTCATTTGACTTTATTTTGCCCAAAAAGAACAACATTTCAACAGGAGAATGCTTATCTGGTCTTACAGTTTGGCTTTAGAAGCATGTAACAACAAATTGATGATACATAAATTGAGTAAAAAACATTCAAACGTTTCTTACAAATTTCTTACGTTTCTTACGTATTGTTTACAAATAGAGCAGACTTGTGCCTTTGTCAATTGTTGAGGTGTTTGATAGGTGCATCACATCCCTTCGCAGCAAATAAAAAATAGTTAAAAATAATGCGTCTCTATACTGACGGATGAAGAGTATTTGTGGTAAAGTTTGACATCTGAGAAGACTGTATTTTTAATATAATGTCATCAATAAAACAAATTAATTTGATTTCTATAAGGAAATATATTCCTGAAAGAAATGATAAAATAAAAATAAACAAAATAAACAAACAAAAAATGACAGGACTTATTTATTCAGATAATTAATTTAATTTAATAAAAATGATTTCTTATGATGCCTTCTTTAAAATGCATTTTCCAAGATTTTACAAATGAAATTTTTACATTTATTTTCATATATGTTAAGTTGTACACTGTTTATATACATTAAATAACATGTTTGAATTTATCGTCTATGAAATAATGTGATGAAACCATCAAAAGTGTTTGTTTTTATAATGCTACATTTATTTTTTTATTTACTTATTCACTTTTGTATTCACTCATTTACTTATCTACTTATTTACTCACTTTTTTTGTTTTGTAGTTGTTGTTAAATGCTATATTACGGTTTTCCAGCATCCAAACAATTATATTAAATACCAAACCCATTTTATGGTAACGTCAAATTAAGAGTATTCTTAAAATTTAAGAGGTTGAGCTCTAATTTTGATCCTCAGTGTTTATATTTTTGTCACAACAATCTACAATATGTGATAACAACTGAATATTGTACTATTTACATATTTAATTTGGTAACACTTTATTTTCAAGGTGAAATGGCTTTAGTGTAACTATTTACCATTTAACTACTGAACTTCTGATTACTCAGTACATTACGTGAACACTGTAAAATCGAGCAGTGCAATTAATTACATAAAATTAGTTAATTTGTCTTACTTTAAAGAGAAATTTAATTATATTTAATTGAAACAAGTTACATGAACTCAAAATTTTATTGTATCATACCGAACTTAAACTGATTAAGTTCACCCAGCCATGCAAATTTGTAGTTCCCAGCAAGCTTTGTGTCAGACTGGAAAATAAATGTAAAAAAATAAGCGTTATTGTGTATTTTTATTTTTTTGCATATGTTTAAAATAGGGAGACATGAGTGTGAGATTCTGTAAAAATTAAATTGTGAAGGTCTAACCTAGATTGCAGATTGAGTTAAGCCAACAAAACTTAAATGGTCTAAGTAAATGTGACTATATGTGAGTAAATTTATTTACTCATCATTTTTCTTCAGCTTAGTCCCTTATTTATTCGGGGTCGCCACAATGGAATGAACCACCAACTATTCTGGCATATATTGTATGCAGCGGGTGCCTTAGCAGCCGCAACCCAGAACTAGGAAACACCCATACACTCTCGCATTCACACACTCACTTATATCACTGAAAAAAAGTGATGTCTGCAAAACTGTTGCAAACAATTTATTTGTGTTGAATTTAAACAAACAAATTAAAATAATAAAATTCAACTTAATTTGTTTGTAAAAATTCAGCCCAAATAAATTGTTCACAGCCACTTAACTTTAAAAAATTAAGATTAATTTATGAAATCATCTCTGAATATTTTATTTTTTTTTCAGTTATATGGACAATTTAGTTTACCCAAATCACCTATAGCGCATGTCTTTGGACTGTGGGGGAAACCGGAGCACCTGGAGGAAACCCACGCAAACATGGGGAGAACATGCAAACTTTACACAAAGCTGGCAAATGGCCCAGCCGGGATTCGAACCAGCAACCTTTTAGCTATGAGGCGACCGTGCCACCACACTTAATACAATAAAGTAAAATTACTTGATTGAATTAAGGCATTGAGTTTGCATGATACAATTGAGTAAACCTAACAATTTTTTATTTACAGTGTATCTACTATATGATTGGGGTTAGCATGTGGGTTAGGTTTAAGGTTAGTTACATGTAATATTGCATAATTGAATGTAAGTACTACAGCAAGTGAATGGAACATGTGTAACTGTCACCTTACATTAAAGTGTTACCTTCCTTTTATATTAAACTGAGTCTTAAAATGAGTCTACTGACAGCCTAAATTATGTTACGTTAGTATTGGAAGAAAGAAATATACAACAGCCTTGTGTCCCTATGCAATATCAGAAGACACTCTTAACTTAAATTCAGGCAGTTCACAGACTCTCCTGCTTTGAGTTTTAAACATGAGTCACTGCTGTAGTGTTGTTGACACCCTTGACTTTGACTTCATCGTACTAATGAACTTCACTCGGGCAGTATCATTAAGATTTGCAGTTTCAACTTTGTGTATTTGGAGCATGCCGTATTAGTGTGAAGTGCACGCTTTCTGGGATCTCAGCCACTTCACAGCAGACGTCAGATGGAAGTCTCCAGGGAGAAAGAGTAGGAGTTCAGAATCCAAGAAGCATCAGATACCATCAATTAACAGCACTGCTATTGAAACTTAAAGAATGTAGAATCTCAGTCATGTTCTCTACAACTCAGATCCTTCTTTAAAGAAAGGTCTAAGAGTTTGGTGTTTCTATAGGGCATTTAAAATATTAGAGCTGAGCAAAAACACTTAAAAATAAAAATGTATTTACTTTTTACTCACCCAAAAAGTGGTTCAAAAGCTTTATGGGATTTTTTTTTTTCTGTTGAACACAAAATGAAGATATTTTGAAGAAAGCTAATAACCCGTAGCCATTAGCATCCATAGTATAAAAATAAATAATATGGAGGTCAATGGATAAAGGTTTTCAGTTTTCTTCAAAATACCATCATTTGTGATTAACAGAAGAAAGAAGCTGCAGGGGTCCGTTCTTTGTGGATTACTCAATTAGCTGGATTTGGTTATTGACGATTTGACACAATCCATAATTGTTTTGTTCTTCGAAACCTGTCCGCCAGTTGTTGTCATAGCAACAGTTCTGGCAGCTCAAACCTGCAAGGGAGCAGGCTTGTTTCATAGAAACATAATTAGATCGGGTCATTTCATGCAAAGGTGACACTGAAAGTATGTACCGAATTCTGATATTTTCTTACAGTACAGTAACCTATAGGTTGTATTCACTTGGGAAAATAGTAAAATAGTTTTAAAAATCATTAAGAACGCAGATAGAACCTTATAATTCTAAGGTGATGATATATATATATATATATATATATATATATATATATATATATATATATATATATATATATATATATATATATATATATATATATATATATATATGTAATATGAAATAATTAATAATATTTAGGCTTATATAAGTTTAAAAAATACATAAATAAAACTTATGCAATCTGCACTCCAAAATAAAAGTACAAAATGTGGTGAATCTCCCTAAGGGGTTCAAAGAGAACATTAATTTCTGGGTAATTCTTCAACTACAGGCCACTTTTATGTCCTTTGATCATATCCAAAAAATATATATAATTTTGTTAAAATTGCACTTTCTTTGACAAACTAACAATAAAACCTACTTCTAAAAAAATTACTACCTTTCTTTTTTTATTCATATTACTCAACCACCTTTAGATGTCAAAATCACAGTTTTTACCTTGTCCCACACCCAGATTTTTAAACTTTAACAATGAAAAAAAACATTTTATAATATCGTTCATCTGGTAACTATTATTGGATCTTAATGAAGCACTTGTAAAAAAAAGTTAAATATTTTATAGTTATTAATGTGAGATTATTATCAATATTATTTTTTATACAAAATATAGCTGTTACACAGTATCAGTGGCATTTCCTTCACAACACTGTAGTTCCCCTTCGGGGGGAACTTCAGCACTATAAGTGGATTTGATTGTAAAATCCACGCATTGGGAGGTTCGGTTCAGAAGCTACTCATCTGAAAGAGTATTGAACGGGCCAATTAAGAATGAATTGGCAGCGCAAGCCTGCGCAGGTGAGCGGCATAAGCAATCAACTGAGTATATAAGCTCACCTGGCGCCAGCAGACGCTATCCTTTTCGCTTCAGAGACTTTCTGATCGAGTCGATGAGGGTTCCTCCTGCTGTGACCAGCGATTCTGAGCGAACGAGAGCATTCTCCCGGTCCAGAGTGTGTACACGCAGTGGCAGACGGTCGAGCTGGGTTTCTCCCTTGCCTGGCGTTCTTTGGGTCCGGTCCTCCAGAGCGGTGCGTATAAAGTTGCAAACTTCACAGAAAGAGCAACACAGTCGTGCAGCACGTCCTTATCAGGACGGCGCTCCGACTGTGCGTTTCTGGATGCGGTGGTTTCCTGTCCTCGGATGATGGGCGCGGGCACTGCGTTGCATGTCTGGGGGTCCAGCATGTTAATGCGCTGCTCGCGGGCAGTTCATGTCGTCATTGCGATGCCATGACTGTTGCGCAAGATCGCGGTTAGCCTTTGCAAAAGGGTGAACCACCCCAGTTGTCCCCTGCTCTGCAGCGGGCACTCGGGCAGATCTGAGGGTTTCAGCGAGAGATAATCCGTCGCCCACGGGCCCGCGGACCTCCCGCTCCTCTAAGCGCTCTATCCAAGCTTCGGGCGGGGGAAGCGATCCGTCTAACAGATGGTAGCCCTTACGCCCGATGACACCGGAGACCAGATGTCCACCGCGGCATCGGAGGGTGGGCTTTCATTGTCCGATGATGATCCAGACCCGCTCGCCCCCTTCGGGCTGGTGAGCGCTGTCACTACGGATCCTGAAACGGACATGTTAGCCGTGCTTTCCCGGGCTGCTTCGGCCGTGGGTTGGAGATGGTTTATCCCCCAGCTCCGCGGCCGGACCGACTAGAGGGGCGTTCCCTTCTTCCCGGAGGTGCACAGTAGGCTCACGCGGTCTTGTAAAGCACTTTTTTCTGCTCGTGCTGCGTGTTCCTCCACCCTAACCACTCTTGATGGTGAAACAGCCAGGGGGTATGTGGCGATTCCTCAGGTTGAGTGCGCGATGGCGGTAAATCCGCGCTACCTCCCTCGGAGCTAGAGCTTACATAGCTGCGGGCCAGGCTGCTTCCGCCTTGCATGCGATAGCCACCTACCAGCGCTACCAAGCGCAGGCGCTGGCCGAGCAGCACGAGGGTGGGTCCAACCCAGGCTTACGAGCTTCGCACCGCCGCCGACTTAGCTCTTCGGACTACTGAGTCCGCTGCGTGTGCGTTGGGGAGGACGATGTCCACATTAGTGGTCCAGGAGCGCCACCCCTGGCTGATATGCGCAAAGTCGACAAAGTCCGCTTTCTTGACTTCCCCATATCCCCAGCCAGGTTCGGCGACACTGTCTGTGAATTCACCCAGGAATTCAAGGCGGTGAGAGAGCAGTTGGTGGGTGATGTCTTATCGGCGGTCCGTAGCCCGCTCCGCCCGCCGTGCCATTCATACCTGCTCCTCGCCGAAGGCGCCCGCCTACGTGAGCTGCTCCGCCCCCGCACACGCCTCCGGCGAAGCGAGCGCGTCGGGCACCTCGGAAGCAGGCAGCCCCCATGCCCAGAACGCCGCTAAGTCCGGCAACGGACCGCGAAGCGCCCCTGGGACAGGCCATCTGGAGAAGAGGGAACTTGCTCTTTCCCCGCTGGAGGGCGGGGCCCCATTTCCAACGGCACTTTTTACTGCCATGAAAACATTATGAAAGGGCACTTTTCACTTCCCCAGATGTGACAGCCCGAAATCTGCCAGTCTGGGACGCTATGCTTTCTAGCTTGCAGATTCGGTGCGTTTCGCCAGTGGCTCACGAGCGCTGGGAGGACGGTCTCCTTTCTCCCACCCCTCGAGCCTCCCCTCCGGAGCTCGGGTTTGGAGTGAGAGCAAATATCTCACCTCCAGCTTTTCCGTGGGACCCGCGAGCTTCCCGGATCAGCACACCCACTCCGCGCTGCCCCACTGCTGGTACGTCAGCGATTGTAGCGATGAGTCCATTAGCGAGAGCTCTGCCTGCCTGGTTAGCGCGGGCCAGCTCTTCGCGGTGGCTCATACGCACAATCAGACTCGGCTATGCGATTCAGTTCGCGAAACGGCCCCCCAAGTCACTGGTGTGTATTCACCAGGGTCAGCCCCCTGTCCGCCCCTGTCTTGCGAGAGGAGATTGCTGTCCTCCTGGCGAAGGATGCAATCGAGCCGCTCCCTCCAGCCGAGATGGAGAGCGGGTTTTACAGCCCACGCTTCATCGTGCCCAAAAAGAGCGGTGGGTCACGGCCAATCCTAGATCTGCGCGTTTTGAACCGCTGCCTGCACAAGCTGCCGTTCAGAATGCTCACGCAGAAGCGCATCCTCCGGTGCGTTCGTCCTCTGGGTTGGTCTGCAGCATTAGACCTGATGGACGCGTATTTCCATGTCTCCACTCTTCCTCGCCACCGACAGTTTCTGCGGTTTGCGTTTGAAGGTCGAGCTTGGCAATACAAAGCCCTCCCCTTCGGGCTCTCTCTGTCTCCGCGGGTCCTCACCAAGCCCGCGGAGGGTGCCTCAGCGCCCCTTCGGCTCGCGGGCATCTGCATACTCAATTTCTTTACGACTGGCTGATTTTTGCCCTCTCTCGGAGCAGTTGATTATGCACAGAGACAAAGTGCTCTGGCACTTCCACATGTGGGGGTTTCAGGTCAACCGAGAAAAGAGCAAACTCGCCCCCGTGCAGAGGATCTCTTCTCTCGGGCTGGAGCTGGACTCGGTCACCATGGCAGCGCGCCTCTCCGGAGAGCGCGCTCAGCTGATGCTGTACTGTCTGAGAGAGCTCGACAGTAAAATAGTGGTCCCACTGAAACTATTTCAGAGGCTCCTGGGGCATATGGCATCCGCAGCCGCTTCATGCCGCTCGGATTATTCTATATGAGACCACTTCAGCACTGGCTTCACGATCGAGTCCCCAGACGCGCATGGCACGCGCGCGCACACCGAGTCTCTGTTACTGCGCTGTGTCGCCGCGCCCTCAGCCCTTGGAGCGACCCCTCGTTCCTACAGGCCTGGGTGTGTCTAGAACAGGCGTCCAGTCTTGTTGTCGTTTCAGCAGACACTTCCAACACGGGCTGGGGGGCTGTGCGTTGCGGGCATGCGGCTGCGGACCTGTGGAAAGGTACCCAGTTGCATTGGCATATCGCCTGGAGCTGTTGGCAGTGTTCCTCGCTCTCCACCGTTTTTTTCCGGTGCTGGAGCGGCAACACGTGCTGGTCAGGACGGACAGTACGGCGGCGGTGGCGTATATCAGCCGTATAGGGGGTATGCGCTCTCGCCGCATGTCTCAGCTCGCCCGCCGTCTGCTCCTCTGGAGTCATCCGCGGCTGAAATCGCTGCACGCCATTCATATTCAGGCAAGCTCAACCGTGCAGCCGATGCGCTCTCACGGCAGCCTTGCGTCCTGGAGAATGGAGACTCCACCCCGAGTCTGTTCAGCTGATATGGGCACGATTCGGGGAAGCCCAGATCGATCTGTTGCTTCCCCGAGATCGCTCATTGCCAGTTGTTCTTTCCCTGACCGAGTGCTCTCGGCACGGATGCACTGGCTTACAGCTGGCCTCGGGGCACGCGCAAATACGCGTTTCCCCCAGTGAGCCTGCTCGCGCAGTTACTGTGCAAGGTCAGGGAGGACGAGGAACAGGTTGCTGGTTGCGCCCCTCTGGCTCAACCGGACCTGGATGTCAGAGCTCTCCCTCGCGATAGCCCTCCCCTGGCAGTCCCTTCGAGAGAGCACCTACTCTCTCAGGGACAGGGCATCACCTGGCACCCTCGCCGATCTTTGAAGAGATTTTTAGACGCGAGGAAGACTTAGGTAACCTCCGATTGCGGTGGCTAATACCGTCACTCGGGCTAGAGCCCCCTCCCCGAGCGCGCCTATGCCCTGAAGTGGAGTCTATTCACTGAATGGTGTGTCTCTCGCTGAGAAGACCCCCGTAATTTGCCAGATCAGCGTTGTGCTTTCTTTACGCCGAGAGAAGTTGGAGAGCAGGCTGTCGCCCTCCACACTCAAGGTTACGTGGCTGCCATCTCCGCTCTCATAACGCGGTGGCTGGCAGCACCGTGGGAACGCATAACCTTATCATCCGGTTCCTCAGGGGCGTTAAGCGAATTAATCTACCCCGCCCCCTCTCATGCCCTCTTAGGATCTCGCCCTCGCTACACAAGCCGCGTCAGATCCCTTCGATCCTCGACTCAGTATCTTTCTGTCCCTGAAGACAGCTCTGCTGGTCGCGTTGATATCGATTAGAGGGTCGGGGACCCGGAGGCATTTTTCGGTCAGTGACTCGTGCCTGTAATTGGGCTGGCTTCTCTCACGTCCTGAGACCCCGCCCGCGATATGTGCCCAAGGTTCCTACCACTCCGTTTTAATACGAGGTAGTGAGCCTGCAAGCGCTGCCCTCGGAGGAGGCAGACCCAGCCCTTCTTATTGTCCAGATCGCGTTTTGCGTATTATCCGGACCGCACTCAGAGTTTAGATCATCTGAGCAGCTCTTCGTCTGTTATAGCGGTCGGCAGCAGGGAAGTGCCGTACCGAAATAAGTTCCCACTAGATTGTGGATGCCTTTCTTTCACTATCAGAGCCGAGATGAGCCGCGTCCCCCGAGAGCGCGTGCGCACTCCACTCGGAGCTTCGCATCCTCTCGAGCGCGCGCACGCGGCGCCCCTCTAACAGACATCTGTAGAGCTGCGGGCTGGGTGACACCCAACACATTTGCAAGGTTTTACAATCTGCAAGTGGAGCCGGTTTCCTCAAGGGTATTAGGTAACCCTTGGTGATTGAGGAAACAATTCGGTAGGGTGTTGAAACACGCTTGCTGCGCCATTTTCCCTAACACGGAGATACGTGCGCCTTTTTATCTGTCAGTAAAGTTCCCCGTCAGGTGAGCCCTGCAGATTCCTCCGTGGCCCCCAGCACTGACTCAGCGGAGGAGTCACTTGCTGGCCCACTACGTTGTAGGTCTGCCCGCTGGTCAGCCCGCGTTTTGGGTAAAGGTGCCTGCTATGCGTGATCCCCACTAGGCGATCCCATATGCTTATTCCGCCACGGTTAAGTCCCCCCCCTGGGCGGACCCGTGTCTTCCCTCCCCGCTAACCACTCTTTTGCTATGCGTACTCCCCCTTTTTAGGGCTAGTCCATATGTAAATTCTGCCATCTATCCCCCCCTGGGTAACGGATGGCCTCCGCAGCGTCCTCCCTATCGGGATTGCACGCTTCCCAACGTACTGTCGTATTTTCCTAGAATTATCTAGATGCTCACGACTTCCCAAAAAATATATATAAATCCGTAAAACTTCTGTTGAAGTAGGATAAATTAGGGCCAGGGACACGTTGGAGGACCGCGCCCCCCATGATGTGGGTGCGTCACGCTTGCTTGACTATCTCCTCATCGGGGGTGTTGGTAAGGTGCAGTCATTATGGCACTTTCAATGGGCTCCCAATGCGTGGATTTTACAATCAAATCCACTTATAGTGCTGAAGTTCCCCCCGAAGGGGAACGTTCAAGGTTACTAAAGTAACCCTTCGTTCCCCGAGGAGGGGAACGGAAGCACTATACTCCGTTGCCATAATGACTGTCCCTTAGCTGTTGAAAGTCTCTTCAGCTTAAAAAGGATAGCGTCTGCTGGCGCCAGGTGAGCTTATATACTCAGTTGATTGCTTATGCCGCTCACCTGCGCAGGCTTGCGCTGCCAATTCATTCTTAATTGGCCCGTTCAATACTCTTTCAGACGAGTAGCTTCTGAACCGAACCTCCCAATGCGTGGATTTTACAATCAAATCCACTTATAGTGCTTCCGTTCCCCTCCTCGGGGAACGAAGGGTTACTTTAGTAACCTCGAACGTTCTCATCACACATTAAGTGTATTCACAGTGTATAAGTTCATGCTCTATTTTAATAAACAAATTCAGTTTATTTATTTTCTAATAAGCTTTTAACCAAATTAATATTACATTTTAGTGTGTGAAAGGTGTACAACTCAGCATAAAACTAATTAATTTCATTCAAATAAAAATACAGAACAGAGTAGACTGATCACAAGTTACTCCTACAATGTGGTTCTTTAGATAATCAGAATTACGCAAGATGGCCAGAGCAGACACTAAGTTCAGAGTAGTTTAAATCATGATTATTCCTCATGAATTTTATGAATCACAATCATCTGAATCAAACTGAGAGCTCACTAATCAGATTTGAATTGAACCAAGAAACTGGCATCCCTATACCCCATGACATAACCTGAAAGATTTCCAGGTGAAAATGACACTTTTGTGTAAATGCCAAATGCGGTGTCAAAAACCCTGTGTCTCTCTTTCTTGCATTAAAGAGCAAAAACATATCTGTCATATCTGTGTGAGTCATATTCAGTGGAACCCATCTCTGTATCCTCACTCAGGGCCTTGCCTTTCTATATGCATTAAGACCACCTGGTCTTCCCACACACCATTTGTTCTCCAATCACATGATTTTCTAATCACATAAGCAGCACCAACAGCCCCTCTGACATTGTGTGTGTGTGTGTGTGTGTGTGTGTGTGTATGCGAATATATATATATATATATATATATATATATATATATATATATATATATATATATATATATATATATATATATATATATATATATATATATACACACACACACACACACACACAGTTGAAGTCAGAATTATCACCCCCCCCCTCCATTTTTTCTCTTTTTTAAATATTTCCCAAATTATGTTTACAAGAGCAAAGTTTTATTTTGTTTGTTTTATTTTGGCTAGAATAAAAGCAGTTCTTATTCAAAAAAGAAAAAAAAAATTTAAGGACAAAATTATTAGCCCCTTCAGGCAAATTTTTTTTTTTCGATAGTCTACAGAACAAAGCATTATTATGCAATAATTTGCCTAATTGTATGTATGAGTGTGTGTGTGGATGTTTCCCAGAGATGGGTTGTGGCTGGAAGGGCATCCGCTGCGTAAAAACATGCTGGATAAGTTGGCGGTTCATTCCACTGTGGCGACCCCGAATTAATTATGGGACTGAGCTGAAAAGAAAATGAATGTTTAGAAATGTGTTGGAATCTGCTCTCTGTTAAACAGAAAAACGGGGAAAAAAATAAACAGGGGGGATAATAAATCTGACCTCAACTATCACTTTTTTAGGTACACTTTACTAGTACTTGTACTTTACTAGCCATTTTGCTCCATATTGACATAATAGCATCACACAGTTGCTGCAGATTTGTCGGCTGCACATCCATGATGCAAATCTCCCATTCCACCACATCCCTAAAGTGCTCTATTGGATTAGGTTCTGGTGACTGTAGAGGCCATATGAGTACAGTGAACTCATTGTCATATACAAGAAACTAGTCTGAGATGATTCATTAAAGGTGTAGCCATCAGAAAATGGGTACACTGTGGTCATAACAGGATTGACATGGTCAGCAACAACACTGGTGTACTGTGGCGCTGACACAATGTTCAATTGGTACTAATGGGCCCAAAGTGTGCACACCATCAAACCACCACCACCAGCCTGAACCGTTGATACAAGGCAGGATGGATGCATGCTTTCAAGGTGTTGATGCCAGATTTTGAAACAGATCGTCTTGACTATGTCTACATGCCTAAATGTATTGAGTTGCTGCCATGTGATTGGCTGATTAGGGATTTGCGTTAAAGAGCAATTGGACAGGTGAACCTAATAAAGTGGCCGGTGAGTGTTTATATTACAATACCAAATTTGCAAAAAATTACACAGCATAACTATTTAATTACCAGTCTTAAAACTTTATTATATATACCGAAAAACTAATCGATTCACCAGGCTGGTCATGTGATCGATGCATCAAATTCTTTATTTGCTATTGTAAATGTTAACAAAAGCGATTATAGAGTGAAATCCCGACAAGATGAGCTTGCTCAAGCGAAATCCACACAGGTGTTTAATTTGATGGGCTCCACCTATTTCGTTCTAGGTGAAAGATAGACAGAAAACAGAAACTAAATCTTCATTATGAAGTAGGTTAGATAGCATTTTTAACACCTTTGACATGAAGATTTAAGACATTTTAAGATTAATTAGGACCTTATCTTTATACTATAGAATTTAAGACTTTTTAAAGATTCTACTAGTTACCCTGCAGAAACTGCAGTTAAACTTAATAGGTACATTTTTAGCGCTTTCACAAAAATGTAGACTGAAGCATGTACTTCCTGTGTTGAAGAAAATAGACTTTACAGAAAAGAAAGAGAAGTTCTTCAACGTGAAAGTGGTGCACTCGGCTTAGCTCAACTCAACCCAGGTGAGTGCGCTCTGAATAGATGCCAGTGAAGAAGTCTGTCTTTTATTGTGTTGGCTAGATGCGCTGTTAGATAAGATACCTTATCTAATCAATGCTGTGTACGGATGGAAAGACTCATGCCTGCTTCTACAGGACGAACTAGCTTGCTTAAAAAGCAAAGTGCTTAACCTCCGATCAATACCCATCATTCCCCGTCTCTTTCTCTATTCCTCAAATGCAATAACTCCATTGATTTATGATCACGGTAATCATGATAAACGGTCTTACAGAAAATCTTAACAATGCCTATCCATTTGCTTTATTCAGTCTAGTTGGTTTACTTGCTCTCAGGATAGTGTCATTTCAATAATAAGTCTGTTAGAAAAAGAGCTTTCATGTCTATCAGGACATATGATAGATTTGCTTAAAAGTATTATTTAAGGGACAGTTTACCCCAAAAAACAAAATACTACTACTAATAATTTATTCACTACTACTAATAATTTATTCAATTATTCATTATTTACATTTTCCAAAACTGTTTATATGAGGCGAATAATATAAACAATAAAGATAATGTAGAATTCAAATCAACTTTCGCTTATCAACACATACATAAAACACATACATACACACCTATAAATTACTCACATATACACCTATACTATTGGATGCTCAAAACAACATATATACAACTTGTGTATAAACATATAAATGTGACACATGCATATGTATGTGTGTGTGTTAATGTGGATGTTTATGCAAAAATCGAGATTGTATGCATATGCGAGTGTGTATGTTTGCATGCAGCACGTTGATATGTATGCGTGTTTGTTAATGTTGGGGTTTATGCATGCATCAAGTTTATATGTATATATGCATATATTCATACTGTTTCATATACAGTATGTTGTTTTGAACATCCAAAAGTATATAGGTGTATATGTAAGTACTTTATAGGTGTATATGCACGTGCTCTATGTGTGTTGATAAGCAAAGTTTGCTTTAAATCCTTCACAACGCCTCATATATTTAACTTTCTTCTGTTGAACACAAAATAATAAATTTTGAAGAAAGCTGGATTTTTTCCTACTATGGATATCAGTGGTTCTAAATATCTTTAGTGTTCAACAGAATAATGTAACTTGTACAGATTTGGAGCAACTTGAGGGTGAGTAAATAATAACTACATTTTCATTTTTGGGTGAACTATCCCTTAAGATGTCCTCAAAATTTCGCAAACATATAAAGATAATATAGTTTACAGAAAACCACATCTCAGGATATAATTCGATAACGTTTGTAAACTAAATACATAAAGGAACAAAAATGATATATCAGCAGTAAGTTTCAAGGTCACTGCTTAGTTCTTTGTAAAGTTAGAATATGTCTTACATTACGGAAAATGTAAACACAATAAAGTAATAATTAAAAAAACGCATGCTTTCACATTGATCTTTGTTAAACTGACATAATGTCAATTTCTGGTTTGAATTGACTGCAAAATGGTCAACCATTTTAAAGTGAAGAATGAAACCCTCCAACAGCAGATTTTCTTGATGAACCCAAAAGTGACTACCATTTCAGCCATTGCATGTTGTGTCGACAGAGAACAGGTTCGAAGTTCAATTTAGTAATGAAAGCAAGTTCTATTTATTTGTTCAATGTCAAAGTGATAGGTGGAGGATGAAGTGTCATGGTTAGAGGGATATTTTTTGTAACAGGCCTCCTATGTAGATATATACAGATTGCAAGTGTTTCTCAAAAGCTCCTTCTGCAACATGGGGTTCCTTCTTTATGTTCATCAGGCAGCAATTGTCAGACACGACAATGAACCCTATCACAACGCAAATTGGATAAGCAGTTCCTTGAAGCTGAAAACAATAAAAGTAGAAAAATGGCCAGCCTTAAGTCCTGATCAAAACCTGATTGAGAATCTCAGAATTTTTTAGGCATCAAGGCTTTGAATGGAAACACATTACATTCACCAAACTGTGGAAGAGACTGAAAGAAATATGAATCAATCACACTAAAGCAGTGTGAGAAACTATTGATGTACTGTAGTTGCAAATGTGTATGTCACACCCTCAGATGTGTCAAATACTCTCCAGACCATGGGCTGAATATGCTCAGAATTCCCAAACCTCTTCAGGTCTAACCCCATTTCAATGTGTTCTAGGTTACCAGCCATCCCTGTTCCCTTGGACAGGCAAGACCTCTGACGTGCCTGCAGTAGACCATTGGTTCCGAGAGAGCAAAAGGGTGTGGGACTCAGCACATGTCCATCTCCAGCAGGCAGTACGGAGGTATACCGACGCCGCCACTCGCTAAAGGTTACCTAACCCCAATTACAACCCTGGAGACAAGGTATAGCCTTTCACCCAAGACATTCGCCTCCGTCTGCCCTGTCGTTTACCATTCACTCACGAATTAATTCTGTCACCTACCCTAATTTGCCCCCATACTATCGAATTTCACCTACCTTTCACGTTTCCCTTTTCAAACCTTATTCTCACTCAATTTCTCCTCCATTCACAGAACCAGAACCGCCTCCCCCTCCAGAACCAGCCAAGTCCTCAGCGACAACATCTGTCAGGTCAAAAAATCTCGACTCCCAACGGTGGGACGGTCAACTCCAGTACCTGATCAATTCGGTCCCGAGGAGAGATCATGGGCTTCCCACACTGACAACTTAGATCCTACCTTCCTCCTAAAGAGTTTCACCACAGATATCAAGACCATCCTGCTCCCCGACCTCGAGGCCGTCCCTGCCTCAAATCAATGGGTGCCTGGAGTCACCCATGGAGGCAGGGAGGCGGGGGGATACTCTCACACCCTTTACTCGTTCCCGCAGTCCCAACCACCTTAATCATTCACCAATCACCACACACCACACACGTGAACCATCACCAGAATACTAATAGCCCACACCTGCAAACCAAATTACCAGCACACCATAAGGTCTCACCTCGTCCAGTCACTCACCGGCTGAAATCAAAGTCTGATGGTCTTCCTTAATGACTCTCCTGATTTCTCCTGTGCTCTTCCGTGGATGTCCCCTTTCTTCGGTGGATGCAAATCAACCAGCTCAAGGACAGTGTCTATGAGTGTGTGTTGGTGTTACTGAAGAACTAAACTTATCATTTTGAACTGCGTGTGAGATCACTCTCTGCTTCTCCACTCACCTGCTCCATTCTCAGCTGTTGTTGCTTCGCTTGAATAAATGCCTTAAAGATTTAACCTCCTTTGCCTTTCTTGTGTGGCTGTGACAGTGTTGAAGTGGGCTTTTACACATCCTACCATTGACTTGTGACATTTTAATTATAATCCTAAAAATAAATTCAAATTGATTTTAATTCTCTAATTCTTCACAAAACAGAAGGCTTTATTTAAAGTGTCTTGGTGCTTTAAAAAAAAAAACACTTCTTCAGCATTGTCCTTGTAATTTTGAATGAGGATTACAATAAACTGAACAAAACGTGTTTATAAATTGTTTTCAAATTTTGATGTTTACTGTATCTACCTTACAAATTTGAAATTGCTGTGAACTGTAGCAAGACTTTTCTCAGATAGCACAATTCATGTGGCTCAAATCCGCCCCACACCACACACTTAAATCCAGCCCACATACCACATGGAATGATGTCAATAGGGTGGTCCACTCCTGTTTGCCAGTTATGGGCCACAATTAAGCCCTAGACATTCCACATGTCAGCCAGAATTCCACCAAATGAACCAGAAGTGAGCCTATTCTGGGCCACATTCTGCTTTTATTCTGGCTCAAATCTGGCCCACACCAGACACTTAAATCCGGCCCACATACCACATGGAATGATGGCAATAGGGCGGTCCACTCCAGTTTGCCAGTTATGGGCCAAAATTAAGCCATAGACATTCCACGTC
The DNA here is from genome assembly GCF_052040795.2 of Danio rerio. Lineage (NCBI taxonomy): Eukaryota > Metazoa > Chordata > Actinopteri > Cypriniformes > Danionidae > Danio > Danio rerio. Next base: position 25,836,887 of record NC_141045.1, on the reverse strand, counting down.
AGCCAGAATTCCACCAAATGAACCAGAAGTGAGCCTATTCTGGGGTACATTTTGCTTTTATTCTGGCTCAAATCTGGCCCACATCAGACACTTAAATTCGGCCCACATACCACATGGAATGATGGCAATAGGGCGGTCCACTCTTGTTTGCCAGATATGGGCCACAATTAAGCCATAGACATAACACATTCCATAGCTTATTGATGCTACAGTTTTCATTATTTGCTTTTGATTCTGCTGTTTATGTCGACATTGTTGATTTAGTCACTTTTAGTCTCCTGTTTGTGAGTTTTGTTCATTTTGTTAATTGTCACCGTTGTTAAGCATGTGTTGATTATTGATGTATCTGTAAGCAGAAGTTAAACAATAGATTTTTTTTAGCTTATAAACTTTTAAAATTCTGTGGCATGTGCAAGCATGTTATTATGTTACTTTTAATAAATTAATAAAACATTGGTTAACATCAGTGAATTATATTATTTCATCCTAGGTTGTGCCTCACTTAATTTTATTGTTTTATTTTTATTTATTTATTTTTTAACTTGGCTTGTTTGCTGTAATGAATAAACTTTTCAAGCAAAATTCTTAAAAGTTACAGCAGCTTAAAAGAAAATTTATATTAAGAGGTTTAGTAGGGTCATGAGCCCAACTAAAGCAAACACTTTTCTCCATGATGGTGACTTTAGTCTGTGTGGTCCACGTATGTTTTAAGATAACTGGACCAGATTTGCTATATCTTCTCTGGGCCGCTTTAGGCTCACAGCCACATAAGCCAGAGCTAAAGGTGCTAAATATTTTCCAAAAGTGGCCTACATTTGTTTTAGGATAACTGGGCCACATTTGCCATATCATATCTGGGCCACATTAGGCTTACAACCTCAACAGCCAAAGCTTACTATGCCAAATATTTGCCAAAAGTGGCCCACATTTGTCTTAAGATAACTGGGCCACATTTGCACTTACACGTGTGGGCCACTTTAGGTTTAGACCCAGAACACCATTAAATGACTATGCCACATTTTTGCCAACTGTGGCCCACATTTGTCCTCCGTCATTTGGGCCAAATTTATCATTTGCCACGTGGGCCAAATTAGGCTCACATTCAGATTACATTTTGCCATAAGTGCCAAATCTTTGCCTTAAATGGCCCATATATTAATTTGAATCTTTGCCATTGCACAGGTGGGCCACTTTAGGCTCACATTCATTTTGTCTGGGCCGAAGGAATACCACCAGTGCCGAATACATTCTTAAAGTGGCCCATATTCGTATGGTATCTGGGTTAGCTTCGTAAAACATTAGGCCCAACTCCCCTAGAAATAACATTATTGTTATCTTAAAACTCTGCCAAAAACAAAGTCAACTAAAGTCAATTGTAGACTGAATTTGCCACGTACAAGCAAAACACTGTTGTGAATATCTGAGTATCTGTATTACCTTAGAAAAATGCTAATGAAGGATTTTTGGCATTAATAATGAAATCAGTCCACTGTGTGCTTCACATAGAAATTTATTTTCATAGATTATCAACTCAGGCAAGGCAGTGGCGCAGTAGGTAGTGCTGTCGCCTCATATCAAGAAGGTCACTCAACTGGGCTGCTCTTTGATATCTAATCTGAGGCTAACTATGGGTTTTCTTGATTAAACGAGAAGTAATTAAGACATTATAAGCATGCGCCAGTCATGGATAAGCCTTGCAAGTCACAGCACACATCGCAAGAGACCAACAAAGAATTCCCAATGTTATGTCAAACATTAGCATTCAGTTTATTATAATAAAAGCTTTTATGTTGTCAAATTTGCTTTTAATCACCTCAAAATTTGTTTAGTGCTTCGGTTTATTATCTTGCCCCAATTTGTATGTTTTTCTAAGTTTGTATGTTTTTCTATATTAAAACAAAATAAGAAGCACAAGAACAGCAATTCTATTCAGGTTTGGGATCGTAGCCTTATTCCCAAGGGTCTACTTCCTCCATCCAGTTCAACGTCAAGGGCAGTAATAGGTGAAAGACTTATACGCGGGTACACTGAATGAATAATGCAGAAAAATCAAATGCTCTTTAGTGACACACAACCAGCGGTCAAGTGTAGGTGAGGTGACTTAGGCAAAGCTACTGTACATTTTCGGCAACCAATATTCAGTGTTGCTGAATATAATCCTTGCTGAATAAAATGAACAATTTAGTTATAATATGAAACCATACTGACTCTAAACATTCAGATGGTAGTGTACATTTATAAACTTTATACTAGGAGATATCAATTCGAACAATAACAGGAAAAGTACTGACAGGTCAATACCTGTTTTTTGTAATTATAACCAAATCAAGAACATAAATTGCATCAAACTACTTGAAATATCTGTAAAAAAATAAATATTAAATAATAATAATAATAATTATTATTAGTAGTAGTAGTATTAGTAGTAGTAGTAGTAGTAGTAGTAGTAGTAGTAGTAGTAGTAGTAGTATTTTTATTTAGATCCATACGAACAGTTATACAGCCATAGAGTAAGTGGCAACGAGGTGTTATGTAAGGTATAATATATAAAATAATCGGCTGGATGTACATTATACCGCTAATTACACAGTTAATTGCTGCAAAACTAAAAAAAAAAAGCCAAAGCTTGTCAGAGCTCTTTAGGTAAATGTAAATTTTGCAGATATAAAAAATCTTTTAACATGCACTGTTAGACATTTCTGTAAATTACACAGTTATTTACTGTATTTCACCCAGTGTAATACTGCAAATTCCTTATACGGTAAATAACTGTAATTACCGTTGCATTATGGGAATTTAGTGTGACGTCGAACAACATATACAGCGATGTACTGTATTTGTAAAAATTTGTGTATTATACTGTATTTTCCACAACTGCTTCAACGCCACCTTGCGGCGATTCGACTACTCTGCACCACATTTTGCCTGAGGACCCTGGAACAATTCTGGAGGACAATTTATTAGTGTGCCTGAAGAACATACTGGATTTAACAAACTTTACTCTGGTAAGCTGAGGCAGTGTTTCATTTTACAGAATGTTTTGTGGACGAGAATAGAACAAAGTAAAGTATAAAGTTGGCTATTATTATTTTCTCTGGCTTGGCGTTATTTCGCCCATTTGAGAAATATATCATCTATTAAGATGTTACCTTTATTTAATTTATTACATTAACACTACTATTACTTTAAATAAGACTGTTTATGACTATTAGCCATTGTTCTCGTCATCTTTTTATTTATTTACATAGGAACCGGTGTTGCAGCGGGTTTTGGTTTAGGAGGGAACCAGAGGTATGCAGACAGTTTTGGAGGACACTTAGCACGAGACAACGGTCCGGCAGAGAGTGTTTTCCCCCACAAGAATATGAATGAAAGACCAACAAATAATCCAGGTAAAAGCGCGTCTGTCTGTGCTGACAACACTCGACATTGATTTGAGCACCTCTATTAGCATTTGTTTGCTCGGCAACATTGGCTGAAGCGATCTTAAAATGGTAATGTTAACTGTTAGCTAAACTGAGCTAAGTTTATACTGAATTGGACTCAAACTCATTTTAACGTGCACCGTTTAACTTATATTGATTTATACTATATATATTAGATGTTGTGAACTTATTTTTCTCTGGTTTAGAGTAACTTATAACGTTAGCTTGAGAAAATAACATCGCGACGTAACCTATAAGAACGTTAACGTAAATCTATACAATATGCATAGAGGTAAAGTTGGTTTTATATTCGCACATTCGTTCATTTAGAAGACTCTATACTGTTTACCATGTTACTTTGAATATTCGATCAGAATTAGCATGCCAGTATGACTTGAAATCAACATTAACACTGTTTATTTGACCGTGAGCATGTTGTACTTTGATAGTCATTAGCTGCTAAAATGATTTCGCTATTTAGAGTTTGCAAATAATACTTTTATGAAATTAAATTATTAAGGGGGAAGTCTGAATCTGCTAATATAAAACCAATTTTTCTATGCATTATGCTAATAACCACCTTTTTGCTATTTATTGTTTGCTAATTATTTTTTTTATCACAACTCTTGACATTTGGTTTAACATAATTGTTACCATTATATTTTTTTCTGTTAAGATATGGCACTGGCACAGCAGCAGGTATTGTCTGAAGAAACAAACAGCATTTCGGAGGAACATCTTGATCAGCACAGCCTTATGCTTAAAAAATAAGCAAGACCAGTAAGCAACCAAGGTAAACAAATAAAAAAAAAGTTGTGTGGTGGTTGTGGATTGTAGCATGGTATTCTTATCTGTATTTTTGGCTTTTTTATGGTCTCAATATAGAATACTGGGAGCTTGCCTGTGCAAACTGGACCTCATACAACAGTAAGTACTGTACATCTATTTGTTTCTCAATATAGTAACGTTACTTTTAATACAAAATGTGTCACATGTTTAGTTGCTAGCTACATAAAAAAATCTTTTTCCCTTTTTTATTAAACCATTTAGTAGGGTTTTTTTTCATCTTTGTTTATAATATTTTTGAGCAGATTGAGGTCTGTCATGGGTCAGACATTTCAAAATACAATAATTAGTATTGGGATACATGCATTTGTCTATGTATTAAATGTCTTTTTCCCCATTTCATGTTGCCTAAATATTTTGTAATAAATAAAATAATACAATTTTTTGTATAAATAGTTCCAGAGGATGAAACAAAATGCACAGCAACAACCAGAGTGAGCCAGAAGAAGACAGGAGAAGTAGTGAAGAGAATGACAACCATGAACAACAGTGAGTTATCCTTTTTTCACCAGCTAACTGAGAACTTGGATTAGGTGAGACACTCTCAATAGTTGTATCAGTATTCAGTCAGTTTTAGTTTATTAGGAATACATAAAACAAATAGTCTAATCTGTCCTGCTGTGAATCAACCCATCACAAATGCTACAATGTTTTTGTAAAACCTTGTTAGGGAAAAAAATAAACAGGACATTCTGGTTAGTTCTCTTTTAAACATGGTAGTGAGCAGGTTATGAGCAGGAGCCAGTTGCTCAGTACCAGCTGAAAACTACCCCAACCTAGCTGCCATGCTTCAAAATAATTAACCAGTACATGATTTATTTTTTTTAAACAAGCTTCTTCTATGCTTATGTTAGTCTGTTTCTCCTTATCCAGAGTTCTTCATAATCCTGAACTGGGCCAAATCCTGACCAGATGCTGTGGTGGTCATGGAGGAGTGAATCCTAAAAGACACACGTGATCAATGAGTTTTCGCATTGATCCAATGGGCCAGCCTGACCACCCGCTGGTGAACTTTCAAGCCTCTGGTGCCTAGACTGCGGCCTTGCACAAGTTTGGCTAGAGGAGAACTGGTCGTGCCCAACTGAGCCTGGTTTCTCTCAAGGGATTTTATTCTACACTTTCGTCAGTTGGTGAAGTTTCTTCCATGCCACTGTAGCCACTGGATTGCTTGGCTACGATTGGTGGATCGGTGGATTTGCTCTTCAGTGTTTGGACTTTCAGCAGTAACATTTACTGCTTCAATTCTGAAAACTGGACTGAAGCAGCTTCAATTTATAAGAACTTCTATGTTAAGCTGCTTTAACATCATTGATCTACATTGTAAAAGTGCAATAGAAATAAAGATGAATTGCATTTGAACATGTGAATTCAGACCTTGTTGAGCATTTGACACCAGAATTAGTAATATTTTAAAGTTGGGTTGTTTCTGAGTCGGCTAATAGTTACAAATATTTATATGCAATTCAGAAGTTTAAATTTTTATTGTACATGTATGATCTAGTGCTTTGTGTGATTTATTTATTTTTAATGTGTTGATTTTATTGCTTAATGTAATTTTCACACATTTTCCTTAAATGCTTTAAGCATTATTAATGTTTTAAAGAATGGAATATTTTGTAATTGTGTCTGGTTTAATGTCAGTAGTACTTAGTACAATTGGGGTTTTTTTTCTCAACAATATGCAGGTCAGACACTTACATTAGTTTTGTACATGTATGTTAATGTGCTTTGTCATTTTCAATGTTTTTTTTCTTAAAATAAAATATTTTGAATGATTGAAATGTAATGTTTTTACACATTTTTAAGCTTGTTTTAAGCATCTCCAATGTTTTAAATAAAGAGTGTTTATTTTGTTAATATTTTGTAATTGTGTCTTTTTTATGTCTATAGTATTAAAATAATATTAATAAAATTATATTATAAAATATTTAGGACAAAATTAAAAGGTTTACAGTAGCTAACTGTTAACTTAGGTTTTTACAGTAGTTAACCATTTTTAGACACTACGGTAACATGCTGTAAACGGATTTACAGTTGTATACTGTAAATCTAAAATACAGTAACTTACTGGCAACAGTGTTGCCAGTAAGTTACTGTAAAAACCCTTTGAAATGTCTAACAGTGTGCCAACAATAATCTTATTTTTTTAATAGTCAGAATTAGGCATTTTTTGTACCTGGATAAGCCTGTGTTATTACCCAGCAAGCTTTTTGTGTTTAATGGAACTCTAATAGACGACTAGACGTAGACATCTTGGACAAAACAAAGACAAATGTGGTTTTTTACTGAAAATTGAATAGACTTCAAACAATAGTTTGAAAATAAACTAGTTGTCAATAGACATGTATAAATGACTAATGCCGTGGTCACAAGAATTTGAGCATGCAAAATTCTATTGTACAGCACTGCGAATAGGGGTGGAATTAAACAAGACATTTAGACATTAAAAAGCGAGCGATTGGTCCATATTTTAAATTTCTGTATAGAGAGGTCATGTTTCTTCAATTGGTCTTAAGCAGTCACATGCAATTTCACAGATCAGAGTTCACCAAGCTTGAACTTTGCAACATAGCGAACTACAAAACTTGTTTCATGAGCTTGTGTTGCCGGTCTGCTGCATTTGCATGTGGATAAATAGAAATCTATTGGTCGAAAAGCTCTCGAGCTCAGGTTGGATGGAAAGCAACAGTGCACAGCCATTATCAGATATTTCCAGAGATGTTCAATCGAATTTAGTTCTGGGATCTGGCTGGGCCACTCAAGGATGTTCACAGAGTTGTTGCGAAGCCACTCAATTGATGTTTTGATGGTGTGCTTTGGTTCATTATCCTGCAGGAAGATGAAATGTCGCATCAGTCTCATCAGACCAGAGAATTTTGTTTCTTATGGTCTGAGAGTCCTTCAGATGCCTTTTGGCAAATTCCAGGATGGGGAGTGGATTCTGTCTGGGCACTCTACCATACAGGCAGGATTGCTGCACAGATGGTTGTCCTTCTGTAAGGTTCTCTTCTCTCCACAGAAGAATGCTGGAGCTCAGAAAGAGTGACCATCGGGTTATTGATCACCTCCCTGACTAAGGCCCTTCTCTCCCTATCACTCAGCTTAGATGGCTGGCCACTTACGGATGATGGAGGCCACTGTGCTCATTCTAACTTTCAGAGCAGCAGAAATTTTTATGTAACCCTCCTTGTGCCTTTGGACAATCTTGTCTCATGGGTCTACAGACAATTCCTTTGTCTTCATGCTTGGTTTGTACTTTGACATATACTGTCAACCCTGGGACCTTATATAGACAGGTGTCTTTTCAAATCATGTACAATCAATTGAATTTACCACAGGTGAACTCCAATAAAGCTGCTGAATCAAGAATGATCAGTGGAAACAGAATGTACCTGAGCTTAATTTAGAGCTTCACAGCAAAGGCAGTGGATACTTATGTACATGTGATTTTTCAGGTTTTTTATTTTTAATAAACTTGCAACAATTTCAAAAGAAAAAAAAAACACATTGTCATTATGGGGTATTGTGTGAGGACTTTTGAGAAAATAAATTATTTAATCCATTTTAGAATAAGGCTGTAACATAAAAAATGTAGAAAAAGTGAGATGCTATAAATACTTTCCGAATGCACTGTACTTTGTAATGCGCTGTAAAAAAATTCTTATTTGACTTTACTAAAAATAAGTGAGTAAACCTCTTCATATTAAAATGATAAGTTGACTTTACTTAAAAAAAGTGAGTAAACATGTTGCCCTAAAAAATTGAGGTACATGAACTATGTGCATAATTATAAAAAATTATAAAAAGCTAAATCAACTTAACAGTCACAAATTATGCCATGGTCACAGTAGCAATTTGAGCATACAAAATTCTGTAGTACGGTGCATGCTGCGACTAGAGACCGGGTTAAACAAGATGATAAGACATTACAAAAAGCCAGCGATTGGTCCATATTTTACATTTCTGTAGAGAGACCATGCTTTGATCTTCAATTGGTCTCAAGCTGTCACATGATGTAATTTTGCATGTCAGAGTTCCCCAAGCTTGAACTTTGAAGCATTGCAAACTGTGAAACTTGTTGCATTAGCTTGCATTTTTGGTCTGTAGCATTTGCATACGTATGAATGGAAGTTTATAGGGTAAACAGTGCAGTGTGACTGAGGCCTTAGTCTGTCTAATCTGTCTAGGTTTGGACTACTGTTAGATGTCTATTAGATGTCTTTTAGACCTCTGTTAGATGTCTACCCACTGCACCACCATGTTGCCCCTGCATGTATATCAATTAAGAATAATGTTTGTAAGCATTCAAATATCTACTTAATAATTAACGTTTCTCTTTCATCAGATGGGTTCAGGTAGTGCCTCTTTACTGCTGCTCTTCAGCAAAATTTAGCTTCACAGGCAAAATGACTACCATGTGGCATATAACATATATTGACCAATCAGCTCAGTTGTCAAGGTAGAATTTTAAGCGCAACCAATCATTTTAAACGGAAGCATGGTGAATTATTTAAAGAAATTAAAATGTTACGTTCAAAGAACTTAAAATATTAATTAAAAGTTTTTGCTGCCTAATGAGTAAGTTAAACACACCCGTTTAAGATTTGACACCAAAACTTGGTATTTTAAGTAATTTCAAGTTATTTTATATGAATATATTTAGTAATGACAACAGTGGGGTTTACAGTGCATTCCAGAAAGCTGTTTCATAATATTTAACATTATGCAAAATAATCAGCAAAAAGTAGTAAATTAAAATGTATTATTATTACTATATTATTATTATTATTATTATTATTATTATTATTATTATTATTATTATTATATTGTGTTTATTTTTGTGGAAACACTTATTTAATGCTGTACATTTTTATGATTCTGACAACAGCCATCTGGCACTCTAGATATCCATTATTCTGTACATTCATAAATCTAAATTGCTAAATATAAAGACTTAAATCATCCAGCAAGAGCATTATCTCCTGAAATCCGAAAATGTTCCTCAGCGGGTTACTATCTATACACTCAGGTTCACGAAATGAGGTTGGATTAGTTTATGCATTATTAAATACACTCAAGATAAAGGCCAGGCCATGGATCACTTTACAGCCACATATATGGAAACAAACCCACTGCTAATTCCAGCAGATCCATTTGAAGCCATTATTAATGGAGCATTAGTGCAGGGAGTGCCGAATTAAAACGGCTAGCTGGCTGTTAAAGGCTTTTTATGGAAAGACTAGAAATATGATATGCTAATAGATTGCTCATATACAGCGCTTTTTTAAAGCTAAAAGGAGGTTTCTATCTTAGAAGCTGCACAGCTCATTCTTGGACGTGATATTTTAAATCGCAGCAGTCATATGGCTGTAAATGATGAGGGCGCTTTGAGCGGAGCAGAGAAAGGCGATCATTAAATGCACGATCCGATAAAGACCAGCAATTTCCTCCAATTACCAAACCAATCAACACCATCAGGGGTAAAATAACAGCATCAATGCACATGAATGTGGGCGATTTGTTTACAAAGAAAGTACTGAAGCCGTTGATTGGGGGATACAACAAGAAAGAACACACACACACAAACATATAAAATACAGCACAAACATGGCTATGTTAATGACTATGGATGTTATAAAAAGTTATGAAAGATATAGGGCTGCCCCCTAATCGTCGACTAGTCAATAGTCGACCAGAACAGACTTAATCAATACAGTTTTTGTTGGTCAGTTGGGTAACACTTTATTTTGATGGTCCATTTGAGTATTAGTAAACTGTCTGCTTAATATCTGCTGATCCAGCTCCTTTAACTGACTATAAGAAACTTTGAAAGTACAATTACATTAACCCTAACCCAACAGTCTACTTATAATCTAATGAGAATTAGTGTGCATGTAGATGCAATGTAACTTAAATTCAACAAACAGACCATCAAAATAAAGTGTGATGGTATCACCGTATTTGCTAAGGTAGGTCTAATTAAATGAATTTTAATAAATGTGCAATTAGTTTAGACTGAGAAAATCTTTAGTCGGAGACAGCCCAAGAAAGATACGAATGTTGTGTTTGGAACAGCAAACTAATATGCAGATGTGTAAACTGTATGTACTTACTGCACAGACTTGGATGCCTGGGACCTGAACTTGGTAAACTCTCCTGGAGCGGTCCACTCAGATCCCAGCTGAAACACACAGTTTCATTGGTCATGAATACTCTTATTAATCTCATCATGGTCAAATGTTGTAAACTGCTAAATGCTTAAATAGGCCATATTAATCAATTAGACATTTTCTTTCTTTAAATTTTCATTTTGACCCTTAGATTTGCTTTTTCTATAGAGTAAGCACTCACAAAATAGTTTTCCTGCTTTTTCAAACTAATTAATCAAAATTGAGTTGTATCAACTAATAAATAATAATAAAAAAAATTGATTCATTTTCTTGTCAGCTTAGTCCCTTTATTAATCCGGGGTCACCACAGCAGATTGAACCACCAACTTATCCAGCAAGTTTTTACACAGCGGACGCCCTTCCAGCCGCAACCCATCTCTGGGAAACATCCACACACACATTCACACACACACTCATACACTATGGACAATTTAGCCTACCCAATTCACCTGTACCGCCTGTCTTTGGACTGTGGGGGAAACCGGAGCAAACCCACGTGAAGGCAGGGAGAACATGCAAACTCCACACAGAAACACCAACTGAGCCGAGGTTCGAACCAGCAACCCAGCAACCTTCTTGCTGTGAGGCGACAGCACTACCTACTGCGCCACTGCCTCGCCAAAACAAAAAGTTATCATTTAAAAAATGACAATTGTTGCTTTTCTGAAATGTCATATTAAAACGTTCGAGGTTACTAAAGTAACCCTTCGTTTCCCGAGGAGGGGAACGGAAGCACTATAAGTGGATTTGATTTGTAAAATCCACGCATTGGGAGGATTCGGATCAGAAGCCGCTTGTCTGGAGAGTATTGAACGGGCCAATGAATGAAATTAATTGGCAGCGTAAGCTTGCGCAGGTGTGCGACATCTGCAATTATCTCAGCATATAAGCACACCTGAAGCCAGCAGACGCCATCCTTTTAAGCTGAAGAGACTTTCAAACAGCTAAGGGACAGTCATTATGGCGACGGAGTATAGTGCTTCCGTTCCCCTCCTCGGGGAACGAAGGGTTACTTTAGTAACCTCGAACGTTCCCCTTCGGGGGGAACTTCAGCACTATAAGTGGATTTGATTTGTAAAATCCACGCATTGGGAGCCCATTGAAAGCGCCATAATGACTGCACCTTACCAACACCCCCGATGAGGAGATAGTCAAGCAAGCGTGACGCACCCACATCATGGGGGGCGCGGTCCTCCAACGTGTCCCTGGCCCTAATTTATCCTACTTCAACAGAAGTTTTACGGATTTAGATATATTTTTTGGGAAGTCGTGAGCATCTAGATAATTCTAGGAAATACGACAGTACGTTGGGAAGCGTGCAATCCCGATAGGGAGGACGCTGCGGAGGCCATCCGTTACCCAAGGGGGGGATAGATGGCAGAATTTACATATGGACTAGCCCTAAAAAGGGGGAGTACGCATAGCAAAAGAGTGGTTAGCGGAGAGGGAAGACACGGGTCCGCCCAGGGGGGGGACTTAACCGTGGCGGAATAAGCATATGGGATCGCCTAGTGGGGATCACGCATAGCAGGCACCTATACCCAAAACGCGGGCTGACCAGCGGGCAGACCTACAACGTAGTGGGCCAGCAAGTGACTCCTCCGCTGAGTCAGTGCTGGGGGCCACGGAGGAATCTGCAGGTCTCACCTGACGGGGAACTTTACTGACAGATAAAAAAGGCGCACGTACCTCCGTGTTAGGGAGAATGGCGCAGCAAGCGTGTTTCAACACCCTACCGAGTTGTCTCCTCAATCACCAAAGGGTTACCTAATACCCTTGAGGAAACCGGCTCCACTCGCAGATTGTAAAACCTTGCAAATGTGTTGGGTGTCGCCCAGCCCGCAGCTCTACAGATGTCTGTTAGAGAGGCGCCGCGTGCACGCGCCCAAGAGGATGCAACGCTCCGAGTGGAGTGTGCACGAACTCCCGGGGGACACGGCTGACCTCGACTCGAATAAGCGAGTGAAATGGCATCCACAATCCAGTGGGATAATCTTTGTTTTGATACGGCACTTCCCTGCTGCCGACCGCCATAACAGACAAAGAGCTGCTCAGATGATCTAAAATTCTGAGTACGGTCCACATAAATGCGCAGAGCGCGAACTGGACAAAGTAAAGAAAGGGCTGGGTCTGCCTCCTCCGGGGGCAGCACTTGCAGGTTCACTACCTGATCTCTAAAGGGGGTGGTAGGAACCTTGGGCACATAACCGGGGCGGGGTCTCAGGATGACGTGAGAGTAATCCGGCCCGAATTCCAGGCACGAGTCACTGACCGAAAATGCCTCCAGGTCCCCGACCCTCTTGATGGAGGCCAACGCAACCAGCAGAGCTGTCTTCAGGGACAGAAATCTTAGAGATACTGATTCGAGTGGCTCAAAGGGATCGGATCGCAGACTCGTGAGAACGAGGGCGAGATCCCAAGAGGGCATGAGAGGGGGGCGAGATGGATTAATTCGCCTAGCACCCCTAAGGAACTGGATGACCAGGTTATGCTTTCCCACGGTGCCGCCAGCTACCGCGCTATGATAAGCGGAGATGGCGGCCACGTAAACCTTGAGAGTGGAGGGCGACAGCCTGCTGTCCAACTTCTCTTGAAGGAAAGAGAGCACAACACTAATCTGGCAATTTCGGGGGTCTTCTCTGCGAGAGACGCACCATTCAGTGAATAGACTCCACTTCAGGGCGTAGGCGTGCCTCGTGGAGGGGGCTCTAGCCTGAGTGATGGTATTAACCACCGCAGTCGGTAGGTTACCTAAGTCTTCCTCGCGTCTAGGGACCACACGTGGAGGTTCCAAAGATCGGGGCGAGGGTGCCAGATGGTGCCCTGTCCCTGAGAGAGTAGGTCCTCTCTCAAAGGGATCCGCCAGGGGAGGGCCGTCGCGAGGAGTGAGAGCTCTGATATCCAGGTCCGGTTGGGCCAAAGGGGCGCAACTAGCAGAACCTGTTCCTCGTCCCCCTGACCTTGCACAGAAACTGCGCGAGCAGGCTCACTGGGGGAAACGCATACTTGCGCATGCCCCGAGGCCAGCTGTGGGCCAGTGCATCCGTGTCGAGAGAGCCCTCGGTCAGGGAAAAAAACAACTGGCAGTGAGCGTTCTCGGGGGAAGCAAACAGATCGATCTGGGCCTCCCCGAATCGCGCCCATATCAGCTGAACAGACTCGGGGTGGAGTCTCCATTCTCCAGGACGTAACAGCTGTCGTGAGAGCGCATCGGCTGCACGATTGAGCGTGCCTGGGACGTGAATGGCGCGCAGCGATTTCAGCCGCGGGTGACTCCAGAGGAGCAGACGGCGGGCGAGCTGAGACATGCGGTGAGAGCGCATACCCCCCATGCGGTTGATATACGCCGCCGCCGCCATACTGTCCGTCCTGACCAGCACGTGTTGCCGCTCCAGCACCGGTAAAAAGCGGTGGAGAGCGAGGAACACTGCCAACAGCTCTAGGCGATTGATATGCCAATGCAGCTGGGCACCCTTCCAGAGGCCCGCAGCCGCATGCCCGCGACACACGGCCCCCCAACCCGTGTTGGAAGCGTCTGTTGAAACAACAACATGGCTGGACGCCTGTCCTAGAGGCACACCGGCCTGTAGGAACGAGGGGTCGTTCCAAGGGCTGAGGGCGCGGCGACACAGCGCAGTAACCGAGACCCGGTGTGTGCCCGCGTGCCATGCGCGTCTGGGGACCCGATCGTGAAGCCAGTGCTGAAGTGGTCTCATATGGAGCAACCCGAGCGGCGTGACGGCGGCTGCGGATGCCATATGCCCCAGGAGCCTCTGAAAGAACTTCAATGGGACCACTAGTTTGCTGTCGAGCTCCCTCAGACAGTTCAGCAACAGGCGAGCGCGTTCCTCGGAGAGGTGCGCTACCATGGTGATCGAGTCCAGCTCCATCCCGAGAAAAGAAATCCTCTGCACGGGGGCGAGTTTGCTCTTTTCTCGGTTGACCTGAAGCCCCAGTAGGCGGAGATGCCGAAGCACCTTGTCCCTGTGCATAATCAATTGCTCCCGCGAGTGGGCTAAAATCAGCCAGTCGTCGAGATAATTGAGCATGCGAATGCCCGCGAGCCGAAGGGGCGCTAGGGCACCCTCCGCGAGTTTGGTGAAGACCCGCGGAGACAGAGAGAGCCCGAAGGGGAGGACCTTGTACTGCCACGCTCGACCCTCGAACGCAAACCGCAGAAATTGGCGGTGGCGTGGAAGAATGGAGACATGGAAATACGCGTCCTTCAGGTCTATGGCTGCAAACCAATCCCGAGGACGAACGCATTGGAGAATGCGCCTCTGCGTGAGCATTCTGAACGGCAGCCTGTGCAGACAGCGGTTCAAAACGCGCAGATCTAGGATTGGCCGTGACCCACCGCTCTTTTTGGGTACGATGAAGTATGGGCTGTAAAACCCACTCTCCATCTCGGCTGGAGGAACCGGCTCGATTGCACCCTTCGCCAGGAGGGCAGCAATCTCCTCTCGCAAGACAGGGGCGGACAGGGGGTTGACCCTGGAGGAATACACGCCCGTAAACTTGGGGGGCCGTTTCGCGAACTGAATCGCGTAACCGAGTCTGATTGTGCGTATGAGCCACCGCGAGGGGCTGGCCCGCGCTAACCAGGCAGGCAGAGCCCTCGCTAATGGAGTCATCGCTACAATCGCTGACGTACCAGCGGTGGGGCAGCGCGGAGTGGGTGTGCTGATCCGGGAAGCACGAGGGTCCCGCGGAAGAGCTGGAGGAGAGCGATTCGCTCTGGCTCCGCACCCTGACTCCGGAGAGGGGGCTGGAGGGCTGAGGGAAGGGAGACCGTTCCCCCAGCGCTCGTGAGCCACTGGCGAAGCACGTAGAGTCTGCGAGCCGGAAGGCAGCGCGTCCCGGACTGGCAGAACTCGTGCAGTCACATCCGGGGAAGGGAAAAAGTGCTCTTTTACTGATGTTTTGGTGGCACTGAAAAGTACCGTTGTTATCGGGGCCCCGCCCTCCAGCGGGGAAAGAGCAAGTTTCCTCTTCTCCGGATGGCCTGTCTCAGGGACGCTTCGCGGTCCGTTTACCGGACTTAACGGCGCCCTGGGCAGGAGGGGCTGCCTGCTTTCGAGGTGAACGCCGCGCCCGCTTGGCCGGAGGCGCAGGCGGGGGCGGGGCAGCACTCGTTGGCGGGCGCCCTCGGCGAGGAACAGCGGAGGTGGATGGCTCGGCGGGCGGAGCGGGCTTACGGCCACGCCGATAGATGACATTGCCCATCGCATCCGACTGCTCTTTCACCGCCTTGAATTCCTGGGTGAATTCACCGACGGTGTCGCCGAACAGGCCAGCCTGGGATATGGGCGAGTCAAGAAAGCGAACTTTGTCAACGTCGCGCATATCGGCCAGGTTTAGCCAGAGGTGGCGTTCCTGAACCACAAGTGTGGACATCGTCCTCCCCAGCGCACACGCGGCGGACTTAGTAGTCCGAAGAGCATAGTCGGTCGCGGTGCGCAGCTCATGTAATAAGCTTGGGTTGGACCCGCCCTCGTGCAGCTCGGCCAGCGCCTGCGCTTGGTAGCGCTGGTAGGTGGCCATCGCGTGCAAAGCAGAAGCAGCCTGGCCCACAGCCTTATAAGCTCTGGCTCCGAGGGAGGCAGACAACCTACAGGCTTTGGACGGGAGGCGGGGCAAACCCCGCCACGTAGAGGCGCCGCGCGGACAAAGATTGACCGCGATAGCGCGCTCCACTGACGGGATCGCCTCATACCCCCTGGCAGCTCCGCCGTCAAGGGCGGTGAGGGCGGAGGCACTCGCAGCACGGGCAGAGAAAGGTGCCCTCCAAGACTGCGTGAGCCTACTGTGCACTTCCGGGAAGAAGGGGACGAGAGGCTTCGAAGGCTTCGCCTTCTGGTCCTCTACGTAGCACCCATCTAGTCGGTCCGGCCGCGGAGCTGGGGGATAAACCATCTCCAACCCCACGGCCGAAGCAGCCCGGGAAAGCACGGCTAACATGTCCGCTTCAGGATCCGATTTGACAGCGCTCACCTGCCCGGAGGGGGCGAGCGGATCCGGATCTTCGTCGGACAGTGAAAGCCCACCCTCCGATGCCGCGGAGGACATCTGATCTCCTGTGTCAGCGAGTGTGAGAGCTACCATCTGGTTAGACGGATCACTCTCACCACCCGAAGCTTGGATGGAGCGCCGTGAGGAGCGAGAGGTCCGCGAGCCCGTGGGCGGCGGATTATCTCCCGCTGAAACCCTCAGATCTGCCCGAGCGCCCGCTGCTTTTTTAGAACAGGAGGCAACTGGGGTGGCTCGCTTTCTTGCGAAAGTTAGCCGCGATCTTAGCTGTGCAACGGTCATGGCATCGCAATGACGACATGAACCGCCCGCGAGCACCGCATTAACATGCTGGACCCCCAAACATGCAATGCAGTGATCGTGTCCATCATCCGGAGCCAGGACACCCCCGCATCCAGAAACGCACAGTCGGAGCGCCATCCTGAAAAGGACGTGCTGCACGACTGTGTTGCTCTTTTAGGAAAGTTGCAACTATACGCACCGCTCTGGAGGACCGGACCCAAAGAACCGCAGGCAAGGGAGTAACCCAGCTCGACCGTCTGCCACCGCGAAGACCCACTCTGGACCGGGAGACACACTCGTTCGCTCTGAAGTGCTGATCAGCAAGAGGAACCCTCATCGACTCACTCAGAAAGGATCTGAAGCGAAAAGGATGGCGTCTGCTGGCTTCAGGTGTGCTTATATGCTGAGATAATTGCAGATGTCGCACACCTGCGCAAGCTTACGCTGCCAATAATTTCATTCATTGGCCCGTTCAATACTCTCCAGACAAGCGGCTTCTGATCCGAATCCTCCCAATGCGTGGATTTTACAAATCAAATCCACTTATAGTGCTGAAGTTCCCCCCGAAGGGGAACCATAGTTTTATACAGACTGTTCTCATTAGTGATACTACAAAGTTATCTACACTCAAAAATGACACCTGCTGCTTATCTAAAATGAGTTAAAACAACACAATTTTCATCATCAGATAACACGTTTGTAAAACTGAATAAGTTAACTTAATCAATCTGTGAGGGGAGAACATGTAAACTACTGTATGTGGAATCCAGCATTTTTTACAGCGTACGCTCAAAAAATGGCACTTGCTGTTTACTTATTGAAAAAGAGCTGAAACAACAATTCTTTGGGGGTTTTTGGTGACAACTTCATTGTTTTATGTTCAGTCCACCTAAATGTGAAAAAAAACAAAAAAGTTAATTTAATTCATTTGGGTAGGCAACGCGGCGGCGCAGTTGGTAGTGCTGTCACCTCACAGCAAGAAGGTCGCTGGTTCGAGCCTTAGCTGGGTCAGTTGGCATTTCTGTGTGGAGTTTGCATGTTCTCCCCGCGTTTGCGTGGGTTTCCTCCAGGTGCTCCGGTTTCCCTCACATTTCAAAAACATGTGGTACTGGTGAACTGGGTAGGCTAAATTGTCTGTAGTGTATGAGTGTGAATGAGTGTGTATGGGTTTTTTCCCAGATATGTGTAGCAGCTGAAAAAGCATCTGCTACATAAAACAAATGCTGGAAAAGTTGCCGGTTCCCTCCGCTGAGGTGACCCCAGATTAATAAAGAGACTAAGTTGAAAAGAAAATGAATGAATGAATCAAATCAACACAAATCGATAGTCATTTTATACAATTTATGGAAGATATTTTTACCTTAACATACAGTGCCAAGGACTTTTTTGACTCATTCTGATACAACTCCCCATAAAACACGTATAAGCTTGTGTTTCCCTCAAATAAACTCCAACAATAACAATCCATAGTTTTTCATAGCTAAGAATCATAGTTTTATACAGACTGTTCTCATTAGTGATACTACAAAGCTGTTATCTACTCTCAAAAAGTGACACTACTTGCCTAAAATTAGTTGAAACAACACAACTTTTGGGAGAAGCATTGGCACAGAAGGTAGTGCTGTCGCCTCACAGCAAGAGGGTTGCTAGGTCGCTGGTTCGAGCCTTGGCTCAGTTGGTGTTTCTGTGTGGAGTTTGCATGTTCTCCCTTCGTTCGCGTAGGTTTCCTCCGTGTGCTCCGGTTTCCCCCACAAGTCCAAAGACATGCGGTATAGGTAAATTGATTAGGCAAAATTATCTGTAGTGTATGAGTGTGTGTGTGTGTGTGTGTGTGGATGTTTCCCAGAGATGGGTTGCGGCTTGAAGTGCGTCCGCTGTGTAAAAACGTGCTGGATAAGTTAGCGTTTCATTCCACTGTGGCAAACCCAGATTAATAAAGGGACTAAGCTGGCAAGAAAATGAATGAACTCTTTATTTTTATTTGGAGATAACTTGTTGTTTTATACTCAGTTAAGTTAACAAATTTGTGTAGTTAAATAAGTTAACTTAATCAATTTTTGTTAAGAGAAAATGTAGAATCCTGCATTTTTTTTTACGATTTACACTCAAAAAATGGCACTTGCTGTTTGTTCAATCTACTTATTTAAAAAGACCTATAACAACACAATTCTTGAGGGTTTTTTGTGGCAACTTAATTGATTTAAGTTTAATCAACTTCAATTTGTAAAAACAAATAAGTTAATTTAATTGCTTCAAGTTGTTCCAACACAAATTGATTGAATGGAACCCAGCTTTTTTACAGTGTATGTAACTAATGATATCTAACGTTGTATGTGTGTGTTTGTGTGCAGTATTGTAATAATACTACTGAATCAATAAGATGATTGTATAGCTAGATTGATGTACATATTGTTTGCAGTGTACTTTATTTAAAATATTATTGGTACACTCAAAAATGGTATTTGCTGTTTGATCAAACCAACAATTAAAAAAAAAGAGCTATAACAACTCCATTATTGAGTTTTTTGCAACAACTTAATTGTTTCGTGTTCAGCACATTTAAATTTGTACAAACCAATAAGTTAACTTAAAACCCTTATGTTGCTCCAACACAAATTGTTTGTTTGGAACCCAGCATTTTTAGAGTTTATGAAAGATATTTTTAATCAATATCTTAACATATCAAGGGCATTTTGACTCATTCTGAGCCAACCCCTTTAACCCTTTCTCTACCCCACCAAGAAAAAAAAAATCTTTACACCTAATGTCGCTAGTTAACACATCAGTTTCAACACATCCCATAATTGCTAATATATCAACCTCTACCAAATCATTGATATGTCGGTTTTTGGTAAAAAAAAAAAAAAAATTATTATTAAATATTATTAAATATACTATGAAAAATCTGAAAATATGAAGTGTAAGACCAATTTATTTAAAGGGCCATGACACCCCCCACTTTCGGTTAAAGTCTACTTCAGAATTTTTTAAAAAGATGTATGATTAATGGGCGTGGAGCTCTGCGACCATAGGGCAGGAGTGGACGTGGCCAGCAGGGGAGAAGGGGAGCGAACAACTGTTGTTGACAGTAAGCTCACAAAATGAGACACAAACCGTGAGGAGACGCATGAGTTTATAGTTCACAAAGTTAAAATGCAAAGAAATAAATATAAAATTTAATGCCCTGCTACATTTGTTATTTGTAATTTCATATACACATAACCACAATTTATATCATTATAAAGATAAGTGTGTTCATGTAAACACTATAAATGAGGATTCTCCCTTGATCCCCGGGTCTAAATTATAGATCTGAATGCAGACTCAGTGCAGCAGGTCTCCTGACCTGTCTAGTTTAACCATTAGCCCTGCTGGTAATATAGAGGATTTAGGCAAACACAGCAGCACGGCCATGTGTCTGAATGTGAACGAACTCCTGATAAAAGTCAACGTCCACCATTCTTCAATTCTCGTACTGCTCTCCCGACAAAAATGCTTGCAGCACACACACAGCTTTGCTGTATGGTCGGCCCTGACAAAATCGCGAGAAAATCACATGCAACAAACCCCGTGGATCATGGAAACAAACACATACGAGCCTTCATGAACGGCTACTGCGTGCCGTGGGTTCGTGTCTCACAGCTTGCTTGAAACTGGCAGGTCTGCCTTGCCTTCGGAAAGCACGTGCTCTCATGAATAATTAAGCAGCCGGCTCTTCTCATAGGATAAGAAAACTCGGCTATGAATAATAATGAGAAACCGACGCGTCATCATTGCACTTGCAGTACTGCGCTACGTCGCCGATTTTGATCCCGCCCCAAAAATCATTTTAAACCTGGAAGCTGAAATAAGCTGACAAAAGCTCAAAATGATCCAGTTCTTCCCCACAATTAAAACTGACAGGTGTTAACATCATCTTAACTGATGCTCAACACACACACATCTGTTAATATTAAAAAAAAAAAGTTCTCAAGGGTGTCCTGAACCTTTAAACAAATAAAAAAAAAAAAACTAAAACATCTTTGTTTTTTGAAGTATGCCATAAAAATATTTCAGATTCTCCTGTTTTGATGTATTTTTATTTTTATTTTTTTTTACAATAAAACTTATATCAAGTGTAGAAGTGCAACAGGATTGTTTGTTAGATTTTTTTGTGAACCAACAATGCTGTGTGTGTAAACCATTATTTAAAACAGTCATTTTTTAAATGACTTTAACAGAGATTATTCAAAACTGTCAAAACATGGTCACCCATTTGGTAGAGCAGGCAGTGAAAGGGTTAAAACACTTATAAGCTTGTGTTTCCCCTCAAATAAACTCCAAAGATAACAATCCTTAGTAGAATCATAGTTTTCATACAGAATCCAAAACACTCCTTTCTTGACCCGCAGCGATTTCCACACCAACCCACAGTAACTAATGAGGGCTCTTGGAGCAGTGATCCAGAATGAGATCTCCCTGCACTCCATCCCAGCATGCCTCTATTTAATTGTCATGTGTGGCATCTCTCTCAGTCTCAATGCTACTGTTCAGATCGCACGCCGATGCAATGAATCATAATGCCTCCTGGATCATCCACTGCCCTCAAAGACGCCTTTCATTCATCACACACACTCGCTGACCAAAAAGTCTCTCTCAAATCTCCCCCACACTTGCCCCTCTTTTCACCAAAAGTGTGTTTACTGTCACACACACACACCTTGCATGGCCATCGAGATCAACACACACAGACACATATGTGCGACTCAGCCAATGCTAATTACCTCCGCTGCCAAACCAACTCGGCCTCTCGCAGGGATTGGAGGACAAAGATGCGTTGTGCATCTGTGAGATTTTGTATGTTTGCCTCCAGAGCTGAAAGCTACAGTATATTTCCACTTGAAGGTGACTGCAAAAATCTTTTAAAAGCAAGGATGAGAGAAAATATTGGGTATAAACTTCTTGCTAGCACCACTTACAGGATTAGTGTCAGTTCTATAAAGCTTCGATGAATATTCAGCTTGCCTTGTGAAAAAGTATGACACTATGATATAGTTTTAAAAAGAGTTCATATGGAAATAATGCACAGTTGAAGTCAGAATTATTCCCCATTTTTGTGCAACGGAAAGGTTTGTTTAAAACACATTTCTAAACACAATAACTAATTTCTAATAACTGATTTTTTTCTGTTTTTGCCATAATGACAGTAGATAATATTTGACAAGATGAAAACAGAAGTATTAATTATTATTAAGTATTACTTGTTATAACAACTCAACCTGCAATTTGAGGGATACAATGTTAGCATTAGCTCTACTATAAAAGATCTGGGTGTTATATTGGACAGCAATTAAAATTTTGAAAATCATATATCCCATGTCACAAAAACTGCCTTTTTTCATCTGAGAATTATCGCCCAGTTACGAAGTATGCTATCTATCTCAAATGCAGAAAAGCTAGTTCATGTTTTTAGGACTTTTAGGCTGGATTACTGTAATGCTCTGTTTGCCGGCTGCATAGCATTATCTGCTAATACATTTCAGTAGGTCTTGCAGGTCTAAAAACATATGACCATATCATCCCAATGTTATCCTTCTTACCCTGGCTGCCTGTTAAGTTCTGTATTGATTATAAAATATTGTCTTTACCTAAAAAGCTTAAATAAATGTCTATAAAAATTCACTGCAAGAAGGTCATGGGTTTGAGTCCCGGGCTGAGTAAGTTATTTCTGTGTGGGGTTATATGTGAATTGGGTTAACTAAATTGTCTTTAGTGTATGTGAGTGTATGTCCAGGTCCTCCAGGTTGAAGGTTGAGCATTGGGCGAACGACCAACCTCGTAAAAATTAGATGTTACAAAACACCAACATGATGCGGCTAAATATCAACATCAATATAAATGGCCCTGGAAGTAAGTTAGCTATCTGCTTTTGTCTTTAATTTAAATGTTTTAGTTAAGCTTACTTAATAATTTTAAGGCAATTGGTTTCTTAATATTTTCCTAGTAACGTGAACATTAAAAAGAAGTTAACACAACTAACTATTTTGAGTCAACGCTACAGAAGTTTATTTTATTAAGAAGTTGTAAATACAAACTGTTTTAAGTTACGCTCACTATTATAGAATACACTATTTTACTTAGAAATTTTAGGGCAATTGGTTAGCTCAATTTTTTTAAAGTAAGGTTTAAGTGGTTATTTGAGTTACTGTTGCCTTTCTATTAGATGGAACCAGTCCGGCCATTCTCCTTCTCATTCACACCTCTGTCATCAGCAAGTCATTTTGCAAGGCAGAACTGTCCCTAACTAAATATTTTCTCTTTTTCAGACCATTCTTTGTAAAACCCTAGAGATGCTTATGTGTGAACATCCCAGTATCAGTAGTTTCTGTAATACTCAGACCAGCCCATCTGGCACCAACAACCATGCCACATTCAAAATCACTCAAATCGCCTTTCTTCTCCATTCTGATGCTCGGTTTGAACTCCAGCAGATTGTCTTGACCATGTGTACATGCCTAAATTGAGTTGCTGCCATGTGATTGGCTGATTAGAAATTTCCGTTAACAAACAATTGGACAAGTGTAGCTAATAAAAAGGTCGGTGAGTGTATATATAGTGTATATAAGTGTTGTGATCAGAGCCAAGATAAACATGATGTCCTGGTCAAAAATGATAAAATAAAATAAAATAAAAATAGGTGACGCAGTGGAGCAGTAGGTATTGCTATCGCCTCACAGCAAGAAGGTTGCTGGTTCGAGCCTCGGTTGGGTCAGTTGGCGTTTCTGTGTGAAGTTTGCATGTTCTCCCTGCGTTTCCGTGGGTTTCCTCCAGGTGCTCCGGTTTCCCCCACAGTCCAAAGACATGGGCTGCGTCCGAAACCGCATACTTCCATACTATATAGTACGCTAAAATCAGTATGCGAGCCGAGTAGTATGTCCGAATTCATAGAATTTGAAAATCAGTATGCGAGAAGTACCCGGATGACTTACTACTTCTGGCGAGATTCTGAAGTGCGCATCCCATGCACGCTGCGCTATCCCATAATGCCCCGTGAGAGAATTCATGAATGAAAGTGAGGCGACGCAACAGACGCAGGTAGGTCACGTGACCTTGACAAAATGGGGAATATAGTATGTCCGAATTCCATTCATACTTTTCACATTCATACTGTATAGAACGTACTTTTCTAACGGCCGAGTAGTACGTTTAAATTCAAATGCAGTACCTACTGAGTAGTAGGCGGTTTCGGACGCAGCCATGCTGTACAGGTGAATTGAATAAACTAATTTGGCCGAAGTGTATGTGTGTAATGAGTGTGTATGTGGATGTTTCCCAGAGGTTGTAGCTGGAAGAGCATCCGCTGCGTAAAAACGTGCTGGATAAGTTTGTGGTTCATTCCGCTGTGGCGACCCCACATTAATAAAAGGACTAAGCCAAAAAGATATGCATGAATGATAGTATATTTTCTATTAAAACTCATACACTGTACTCATATATAATACATATTTGTAATTATGCAATTGCAATTTGCTATACTTGCTTATAAATTAACTAAACAATATTAAATAACATGCTATACCTTAAGATAAGCAAGAACTTTGATATGCTTTAAGGCTCCTACACACCGGGACGCTTTTCGTTTGCGTTTATCGTGAGCGTTTTACGAGACGTTTTTCAGTATTCAAACCCAAGCGCTTTTCACTGGCGTCAAGCTGAAGAGTATGCAAAATCACTCTTTGGACGTTAAATGGCACTCCACAACATTAAGCTTCTGACACCCGCTAATAACACAGAAGAAGAGGAGGAGAAGAAGTTCACACAAGTTGTTAAAGTTACTGGTGATTCAAACAAGCATGAATAGTTCAAGCAGCTTTAGCTTTAGCGATGAAGAAATGATTGTTCACCAGTGCAATAAGCAGCTCCACATTCATATCGCCTCTGGGCATCTTCTTCAATGTGCGCTCGGGATGACAGTTTAGCGCTTGAGCGATTCCAAGTGCTGTTTACTGTAACTTCAGCAGCTCCGTGCACGTCAGCAAAAGTGCCGATCTGATTGGTGGACAAGATTTTGACATGGCGCGTCAAAACAAAAAAACGAGCATGAGGCATTTTTTTTTCAAAATGACGCTTTTGCGCCTGCCGTTTTGCGCGTTGATGTACATGATCACATTGACGCCTGTTATGTAGTCGCGAGGCGTTAAACGTCGACGGAAAACGTGAGCAAAAAATGTCTCGGTGTGCACAAGTCTTTAGTATGCTTGGCAATATATGCAAGACTATATGTACAAGATATATAAAATAATATATAACAATATATAAGATAATTAATTAATTAATTAATTTTTTGGCTTAGTCCCTTTATTCGCATTCGCCACTGCAGAATGAACCACCAACCTATCCAGCATGTTACCCATCTCTGGGAAACATCCATACATACTCATTCACACACATACACTACAGACAATTTAGCCAACCCAATTCACTTGTACCGCATGTCTTTGGACTGTGGGGGAAAAACGGAGCACTGTGAGGCGACAGCACTACCTACTGTGCCAATGCGTCACCTTACATAAAATAATATATACTTTTAAGATTTTGATTACACTATGTGTATTCAATGCAGTTAAAGGGATAGTTCACCCAAAAAATGGTAATCTTTCATAATTTACTCACCCTTGACTCTAAACCAGCTTCCATTTTTTCTTTCTTTTAAACACAAAAGAAGATATTTTCAAGAAAGCTAAAAGCTGGTAATCATTGACATCCATAGTAGGAAAAACAATTATTATGGAAGTCAATGATTTCCAACATTCTTCAGTACATTTTCTTTTTTGTTTAACAGGACAAAATAACTGATTTTAAGTCAAGAGTGTTTAAATGATGACAAAATAAACTTAAATAATACTTTAAGTACTTTGCAAGAGCTGTTTTGCAAATAAAACAATATCAAAATATACAAAAATCTTTAAAAATGAGACAAACATGTTAAGATTATTCACAATAATACTGTTTCACTTTCAAAGCAGTTGACATGATACCCTTAATTTTCTAGATTTCTATTAACACAGATGACTCATTTTCTGCATGACCTTCCTTTTCTACAGAGCATCTATCCACTAAAGAGAGACATGTGCATTATACTGATTAATGCTGCATTTGTCGCTACAGGGTGTTGTTGTAGCAAGTGTTTGCTAGAGTTTGTCAAACAAGAACACTGATAGTTTCTAATTATGAATAGATTCCTGCTACAAATGTCTACCAGGATAAACTAGAATAATAATAATAATTGCTACTGTATGACACAAAAATACAAAAAAAAAATAAAAATCTAATCAATCTAATACAACTAAGGCAGGGTGAAACAGCTAAAAATGCACACACACACACACACACACACACACACACTTTTTATATAGATAATTATGACAACAAATACCTCTATTGCTTTCAAGTTTGAAGGCAAGATTTTGCTTCTGAGTGACAGATGTGGAAACCAGACAGTTAATTGTTAAAGTATTATATTGTCAAAACCTGACAACCAGAAGACATTTCACAAATCAGATTTAAAGTATATAAATGATTTACTTTTTTTTTTTTTTTTTTACTTGAATTTGGTAAACTTAAATGATATTATCCCTTACTGATTTCTTATTTTTTGCATGTTTGTCACACAAGTAAACACATCATGCAGTTTTGAAATGAAGGTCTTTATTGTTAAGGGGGAATAGAAAAAAAGTACAAAACTAAATAGTCCCGTGTGTAAAAATATGTTTACCCCTAAACCTATTAACTTTTAGCAGCAACAACTGCAATTTAAGAGTTTTTGATAACTTGCAATGATACTGTTACAGCTCTGTGGAGGATTGGCCAACTCATCTTTTTGCAGAGTTGTTGGAATTCAGCCACATTGGACTTTTTAAGGTCATGCCATGACATTTCAATTGGATTTAGGTCAGGACTTTGACTAGATCACTCCAAAGTCTTCATTCTGTTTTTAAGAATGGGACCTGCTGGTGTGCTTGGATCATTGTCATGCTGCAGAACCCAAGTTCAGTTCAGCTTGAGGTCACTAACAGATCGTCGGACATTCTCCTTCAGAATATTTTGGTACAGAGCAGAATTCATGATCCCATTTATCAAAGTAACTTACAGGTCCTGAAGCAGAAAAACAGCCCAAGACCATAACACTACCACCAGAATGTTTTATTTTTGGTAAAGTGTTCTTTTTTAAAATGTTATAATGTTTTAAAACTTTTTACACCACACATAATAAATATGACACACACCTTCCAAAAGTTTTTTTCATCTATCCACAGAGTATTTTCTTATAAGCCTTGGAGATCGTCAAGAGGTTTTCTGGCAATATTGAGACAACCCTTTTGCTCAGCAGTAGTTTTCATCTTGGAACTCTGCCACGCAAACCATTTTTGCCCAGTCTTTTTCTTATGGTGGAGTCATGAACACTCACCTCAACTGAGGCAACTAAGGCTTGCAATTATTTGGATGTTGTTGTAGGGGTCTTTTGTGACCTCTTGGATAAGTTGTTGTTGCATGTTTTTGCCATTTGTAGATTGCTCTCACCGTGGTTCGCTGCAGTCCCAAAGCAATAGAAATAGCTTTAGAACTTTTTTCAGACTGAAATGTAATCTTTATCCATCTCCGCATGATGTCTAGCTTTAGAGGATCTTTTGGTCTACTCCACTTTGCCCAACAGTTCCTATTTAAGTCATATCATGATTGCGAACAGGCGTGGCAGTAATGTGCTTATTATTTTAAGGTGCTTACGGTCACACAGGGTTATGTAGTTTTGTTTTCCCTTAACCCTCTATGGTCGCCAAACGCAAATATGATTCCAGATGGGAAATATTCATGACCATTGTCACTCACATGCATACAGTATGCTGACCCAAAATAGACTTTACAAAATGTAAATCATTTTACTGTTTTCTTTGAATGAGAGAACAGAATAATTTTCATTTAATTGTGAAGAACCTAGTTTTTCAAAAGTCTTGTTTAAGCCCATTCAGTGTGGTTTTTTAGACCTTATTTCAGCTACTTTTTTCTCTATTACATAATATATTATATATGTATATAATATATTATATACATATATATTATATAATATTTTTTTTTCTAAAATTCACAGTTTATGCTGAATACAAAAAAATAAATAAATAAATAAATTGTCCAATACTATGTAATAAGTAGCTAAAATAAGTAAAAATATCAGGGCATGTTAAAACATCTCAGGGGCCCCAAAATTACTCAAGACCCCAGAGGGTTAATAATAAAAACTTTCATTTCAAAACTGCATGATGTGTTTCTTTGTGTTATCTTTGACTAAGATTTAAATTAGTTTTATGTTTTTAAACTAATTAAAATCTTAAATCTTTTAAACTTAATGTAATGTTTTTTTTTAAAACAGTTTTTTTAATATTTGAAAAAAAAAGTCTATTGTACAATATTATGTAATTTCAAAATACAATGTATTAAATTTTAATGTAAAAAAGCCAACGTGGGTGTCTTAAGTGAAAATACAGTATATGGGCTGTTATATGCTGTTGTGTCATCACTCATATAGCAAGTCATATCTCTCCGGCTCTTCATTTGGGATGCTTTTCATGAACTGGCCCCCATAACAAAGCAATTGAATAGCCCTAGTGTAGCTGTTTCAGCCCATTCAACCCAAGCTCATTCTGGAAACGTAGCCCCGTGGACATTTCTGGAGACCGCCTTTAGTTTTTTTCGAGCAAACGCTGCGGGGCGCTGTGGCACCCCTCCGCTCCTCCTCTTCGCGCTCACCGGCCGACGGCTCCCCTTCGAGTGGTTTCCCGATGCAACCAGTTTGTCCACTTAGCTCACAGCGTTGCGTCGGCGGAGCGGAGGCCCCGGAGGAGGAACCGGCTGCGGGGGCAACGACCGGGATCGAGTCCAGGGAACAGTGGTTCCGGAAATCAGGTAAGATGAAAAACAGAATCCGAAAAATAAGGGCTGCGAAATCAAAAACGAGGGCTTTTGTTTTTTTTTGTTTTTTTTCTGGGCGACTTTTGCAAACCGTCACTCGGGTTTAGGGAAGGAGGAGGAGGAGGAAGAGGAGGGCGGCCGGGGCGGCCGGGTCGGCTGATCCAGCGGCTTTTCACGCAAGAACAGCGTGCGCTCCCGAGAGGCGCCCGAGACGCGAAAAAGCGTGCACAGCGGTCTCTTGCGGATCCGCACAAACAAAAACCGCTCGAATACGTACCTCCCGGGACGTATCTCGCGGTCCGCAGAAATGTCCGCGGGGCTACGTTTCCACAATGAGCCCGGGTTGTGTTCATTAGTGGATTGCTCTTCAACAGTGACATTTGTAAAATAACTGAATCAGTTTTAGATGAACTAAAAAAGAATAAATGGCAATTCCATTTGAATTTGAACTTTATGGAAATGAAAACTAAAACTAGGCCTATGTGCACTTCTATTCATAAATCGTTTCTCATGGCCTTATAAAATGTGCATCTTACATGTGCTTCAGGTACTAAGGTAAATTAATAGGTCATCTGGTTACTTCTCACCTACTGTTTTTAAAAAAAACTATGAACATGCTCAGCGATTTAAAATGACTGTTACTAATTAAGGCTGAGTAAATGATGACTGGATTTCAATTTTGATTTAACTATTTGATTGAACTACACAACAAATGTGAAGCAAATAACTTGCTAACTGTACATTTTCATCTTTCAGAAGTGTCTGTGGCAAATCTGTGTGTGGTAACCCACTGCTTCTCTCTTCTACCATTCCACATATTTTGAGCTATGTGAACCTTCCCCAAACACAGAATTATACTGAAGAAACTCATTTCATCTATCTGTGACCCTAGAGTCTTAAATAAATGGAAAGGAGGCAAACAGAGGTCCAGTGGATTCACACTGCTATTATCCTGAAGCTTGATATGGCTCTTTCTTTTGTCCCTTTCTTTACTCAGCTCTTTTGTTGCCACATCACTAAATGAACATTCTACATTTACCCTAATCTCAATTGAGTACAAAAACAATGCGTTTCCCTGTTTCTTCAGAAAATATGTATGGATTTCCTCATCTGCAAGTGACTGGAAAAGGTCTGTCACTTCCGTAAAGAGTCACTCGGAATTCCGCACAGGCTGTGATTCTTTTCTTAGACAAAGAGACGCCTTAGCGCCTCTGCGCTTCAATCGATCACACATCTCTCTGGCAGCGTATCGAGTCCTCGACTGGCATGTGTGAGCGCCAAGTCCTGTCTAAGCCAGACGTAATCGATACACCAGTAAACCACACATTCACTGTTCACTCTCACAGTCTCTGGCTAAAGCACTAATTGTGTTTTACAAAGCCAGTTCTCCTTCACATTGTACAAATCTACACTTCAAAGAACTAGGACCTCTGGGGAATATATCTATTTGATTGAAATCCACCACATATATATATATATATATATTGTAGCGAGGCATACCGGTGCCACGTCGTCATGGTCAAGGATTCACCCCAGCTGGACCGTCATCAACACAGGATCGATCACAGCTGGACGTCATCAAGCAGAGAGACATATAAGCCTAACCCACGCCAGGAGAAGATGAGCTTCATTCACCCAATGACTCCCTGTGCTAATGCTTGTCTCCCTGTCTCTCCTCAACAGACTCGTGACGATCCCACATCCGACTACTCACTGTCCTTCACCTACTTCCCGGAGCACCAGAGCACCTCACCACGAAGAAGAGCACCATTTACACCCTTCTCACGTTGTAAATAAAGCACCCTCCGGGGACTTGTCTGTAAAACTATCCAACTGTGTCGCTGTTTTCCCTCTGCCTCGCTACAATATATATATATATATATATATATATATATATATATATATATATTCTAGTTATAATGGATTTAAAAAATATAGGTTTTTACTTCAAAGATACCAAATTAACACTGATATACTGTATGCTATATTTAAAAAAAAAAGACCAATTATTCAAGTAATAAAATAGTGACATAATATTTAAGCATGTATTAGTACTGTTAAAGTTCATTCTACAAACTTTATTAATAATATTTATACAGCGGGTAAAAAAAGTATTGAACTCATCCCCACTTTTTTCAGAAAAATATTTCTAAAGTAGCTGTTGCATTTCATCAGTCAGTAACTACCATAGTATTACATAAATACACAGAAGACAAAACTAAGTTTGAAAATTAAATGACACAGGGGGAAAAATTTACACATGAAGAAAGGGAGCTTGGAAAGCTCAGACAGCAGCTGAAATCTCACAATACAGCAACCTTGCCCCCGTCTGTGTTTATTAATAATAGCTACTCCAGCTCCCGATACCATACTGTACATTGTCAAATGATGAAGATGAAACCAAGGTCGAAATTTCAGCAACACAATGATCCCAAACACTGCCAAAAAAATCTGGTTTAGTTTCAGAATAGAAAATAAAGCTAAATGGAATGGCCTGATCAATCACCCGACCTGAATCCAATTGAAAATAATAACTAAAGATCATGTTAGTAAATACTATTCACTATAAATAAATAAATAAATAAATAAATAAATAAATAAAAACAAAAAAATACAGCTTAAAGGGGCTAATAATTTTGACCTTAAAATGTTTTTTTAAATAAATAATATATATATATATATATATATATATATATATATATATATATATATATATATGTGTGTGTGTGTGTGTGTGTGTGTGTGTGTGTGTGTGTGTGTGCGTGCGTGCGTGCGTGTGTGATTTTGAGATTTTGAGATTTTGCACTTTATATTAAAGTTATTGCCTTGCATATAGCAAACAATATGTGTGTGACAGTGCCATCAACATGACAGAGACCCTAAATGTACTTTAAATGTAAGTTATCAAAATTATCTTACATTTATAAATTGGGGTAAAACAAACAGGGCAAATGCAGATAGAACCTTCTAATTCTAACAAGTTATTTTTCACTTGGAATTATAAGATTAATGAAGCATTGATTAACAAGACACAATTCAAAAATATAAAAATTGGTGTTGTAACAATATGTTGATGCTTGAGAAAGTATTTTTTTTTGCTTTCCATCACATTTATTTAATGTTTTAGGATGAATATTTTTTTCTTGTTAAAATTAAGCATACAAGGCTGTGCTAAATATTTGTCTAGTGCAGCTGTTAATTTTATGTAATCAATATGGTAATATTTTTTTTAGATTTTATGCTTTATATGAACTATTGTATTTTGTTTATTAAATTATATGTCCTATGAATTAAACTATTTGCCCTTCAAGGCTTATTATTAAACTCAAAGTATTTAAAAGAAAACAGACAAAGATCAAATGGGTGTAATAAACACTAAACAACATTTCACTGACTATATATTCACAAATACAAATATTTCACATTTAATATAACTCTAGTTCCAGGTTTCTAAATTTTGTGTGCTGCAGCATTATTTAGTCGACTCTGATTTTGTGTTTCTTTCTGGGGTCTGTTCTTCGTACGTGGATTACTCAATTAGCTGGATTTGGACTTTGAAGATTTGACATGATCCAGGATCGTTTCGTTCTTCAAAATTCATCTGAGAGTTGTTGTCATAGTGACAGTTCTGATAGATCAAACCTGCGTATGAGCAGGTTCATTTCATATAAACAGGGTTAGATCGGGTAAGTTCAAGTAAAGATAATACTGAAAGTATGAACTGAATTCTATTTCTTACAGTAGTTATATACACTTATAATTTAGGGTTGGGCATCTAAGCTATAATGCCGATCTGATACGCATCTCGATACAAAGAATACGATCCGATATATTAGCGATACATTTGTGACATATTTCGATGCAACACGATACGATTCACACCCATATCACGATACAATGCGATAATTTAGCACTAACTAATTAGATCAAGTTTATGAGATGATGTGAAAGAGGATGCTGTGCCATTGAATGAGTTTGATTATTTATTAACAAAGCAAAACCAAGACTTTTTTTACAAACTGGCTTTTCTCTCAGAGCCAGAGTGTCAGTTTACAGTAGAGGGCCATTTTAGAACATATAGCACATATTATTTAAGTATTTTCAAGATAAGCAAAATGTATAAGTGCAATAAATATTAAAAATACATATATTTGCACTCTTTCAACATAAAGGTTTAGCATTGCACAACAAGAATTGTGATTTAACCTTTCAACTATGAAAACAAGTTTTACAAAGATATATTGTGCCACTGAATATTTAAAACTTAAGGTCGTGAACTAGCAGTGTTATGCTGCTTTGAAACATCACTGTCACTGTAAACAACAGGCTAATAAAAATATAAATAAATAAAAATTAACAGGAGGTGTTTAAAACCTTTGTTCTCCGTGACACTAGGCTGAATATCTTTGCAGATGAACAATGCAATAGCATTCGTTATTGGCATAGAGCGCACAAAACTGTTGCGCATGGAAACAACATTCAATGCTTTTCTCACCACTTTTGGAGCTGGTAGCTACAGTTGAAGCAGAGCAGGAAGCCGGGGATGCAGGAACACTGGAAGATGCTTCCACAACAACACCGTGGCGCCGCTTCAAGTGAGATATCAGATTAGTCGTACTGCCTGTGTATTTTACAGATGCGCGGCACATTTTGCAAATTGCATCTGTCTTGTCAAGTCGTCCATCCTTTTTGCAAGATCCATAATGTTGCCATACTTTAGATTTAAAACTCAGTGGGGAATAAAATGTTTGTTTTGCTTCTCGCGCTTTCTGAGGGCGCTCCACTAGCTTCATTCGCATACCTGATACACTGAGTTGTGTACACATCCGTTGTGTACACATCCGCAAGTCCGCAAGTCCGTTGCTACTTTATGTAGGTCGATTAAATTATGCGCCAAAAACAGGTTGACAACACTTGTTAATAAATAAAAAATACATTCTATGTTAAAAATATAAGTTGTATCTTGGAAAAAACAATCCATCTCGCAAAAACCGATGCATCTCGATTTGCTTTCAAAATTTCATTCATCCTCTGTTGCTCTACCGATGCACTCGCATCGTGCACGTGCATGACCGCATATCGATACATATCGTTTAATCTTCCCATCCCTGTTATATATATATATATATATATATATATATATATATATATATATATATATATATATATAAATATATTGTTAACTATGTATATAAAGTAAATATATATATATATATATATATATATATATATATATATATATATATATATATATATATATATATATATATATATATATATATATATATTAATAAAACAAATGCAATCTGCACTCCGAAATAAAAGACTGCCACCTGGTGGTTCAAGGTGAAAACTTATTCATGCACAATATGTGCACTAATATGCTGGTGATTGACACCTTTACCAATATCAAAATGCTTTTTTGATGCAAAATTAATTTATACAATTATTCCTTACGCTGATCTCACTGCTGATCATGATTTTGAGTATCGATAGATCTGTCCTTGACAACACACGCAGCGATCTCAAATCAGTTCATCCAGACATTTTAATCTGATTCACAAACTTGTTTGAAGAACCAAATTAGATCAGTTATCAAGATTAAAAGATCCAGGATCTGCCAAATCATCTTAGATCATTTATGCAAGGTAGGAAGAACGGACCCCAGGTCTCTTCCGCTTCTTAACAAGAAGAACCTTATAGAGTCAAGCTAGAGTTTTTAGATAAAACCTTTTTTTTTTTTTTTTTTGGTAAATAAAAAGTCTTTAAATGTAAACAACTTTAAAAAAAAAAAACATCTCATAATGTAAATAAGTTGTAATTGAATAAAAATGTCAAACAGAACTTTATAATTCTAAGGTGATGATCGATATATATATATATATATATATATATATATATATATATATATATATATATATATATATATATATATATATATATATATATATATATATATATATATATATATATATATATTACATTTCAGTAGTTTAGTACCTTCTCCTTGTGTCATTCCATTGTTATTACAGATAACTATATTTTTAAAAAGATTTTTGTTTTGTTTTATTTGTATGTTTGGGTTGTTGGGGTTTTCAACAGCTCCTCAAGAAACATTATATTTACCATGAAAATGAAAGATGTGTTCAATATTTATTTTACCCACTATATATGCACATATACAGACAATGGCATTTCCATTAAATCATTTACCTTCCCCACATAGGCCAGCAGTCGGGCGTTGAGAGGACTTTCATCTGAACTTAACCAGAACTCAGAGTTATCATCAGAAGAAACAGCAAACTGAAAATCACCTGGACAAATGAGAACCAAAAACATGGTGAGCAACAGGTTCTTGTGCTGTACTGTATGTACATAGTATACTTATTTCATAACATGTATGTGTGTAACTGCAAGAAAATGTTGCCTTCGCATAATTTATCTCATTATTTTTTTAACAAATAAATAAATATTGACTTGAATATCAAAGAGTATTTACCATCCTTATAAGGTAGAATGTATCCAAATATTCTCAGGCCATAGTTCTTCCATTTTGGAGCCACAGCCAACTTCTTTACAGTAGTTCTCGTCTAGAGGGATTAAAAGTATGAGATTAATATGTTAAATAACATTGTGGTGGATGAGTTGGATGATTGAGGTGTAGGGTTAAGGTGATATAAATCATCTCATATCCTGACAGCGATACACAGTCAGAATTATTAGCCCTACTGAATGATAAGCCCCCATGTATATTTTTCCCCAATTTTTAATGTAAAGATTTTATTTTCAACACATTTCTAAA
Organism: Danio rerio; assembly: GCF_052040795.2. Lineage (NCBI taxonomy): Eukaryota > Metazoa > Chordata > Actinopteri > Cypriniformes > Danionidae > Danio > Danio rerio. The sequence continues at coordinate 25,801,389 of NC_141045.1, read as the reverse complement.
CATTAAAGTTTAATAACCCGTTTCTAATAACCAATGTATTTTATCTGTGCCATGATGACAGAAGATAATTTCGTACTAGATATTTTTTAAAGATATTAGTATTTAGATTAAAGTGACATTCAAAGGCTTAACTATAAATAGGTTAACTAGGCAAGTTTGGGTAATTAGACAAGTCGTATAATGATGGTTTGTTCTGTGGACAATAAAAAACAATATTGAGTCTAAAAGCATTGACCTCTAAATTGTTATTCTAGCCGAAGAAAACAAAAAACAAAACAAAAAAACAAGGAGATACTAGGTTTCCATGCAAAAATGTGAATTAATTTGTGTGCAAAACTGGAATATCACATAAAAGACTTGCAAAAGAACAAAATCGACATTTCTTGATTAATTGGCCAACAGTAAAAATTGAATTTCTTGTGGCAGGAGAAGCGATGTAAATATGTTCTTCATTTAAAAAATTACTTGCACCTCAGAAGACTATTTCGACACACAATGAACATGTTGCATTTAAAGGTGTGAGACACGGAGCACAGATGCTCTTGACAGTTCTGGAGGTAAATCATAATATAATAACACTAATACTAGAAAGGTTAAGGCATTTTAGAATGACTAAAAACGCATTTCAGATGTTTTACAGAGGGATCAGTCTGCTGGCTTGTCCACACATTGTCAGCAAACTTTTTAATAATTACATGATCTTTTATAAAAAAAAAATCGCATGACCTTTTTTTAAGGCGCAAACTGGAATTTGTTCGGTAAAAGTTTTTCCATCGTAGTTTATGCACATCTTTTCTTATTAAGTAAAAAAAATATCTTAATCAGTTATGATTAAGTTATGATCATCAGCGATCTAGTGGTTGTAAACCGCTAACACACTACAAATCTGCCATTATGGACTACAAGATCCGGTCAACCACCACACACATTCACAACCAGTTCCTGATCATGACTGATTGGTTACACACAGCCGGAGGATTGTTACGAACTGATTACATGGACTTTATAAACAGCGCACACACAGACTTTATTGCTGAGTTTTGTTGAAATGTTAACATTACGACGCGGTTTCCCTTGCCTTGCCCTGCCATGTTTTAGACCCTCGCCTTGTCTTGTTTGATTGTTCCTGTCTGCTGCCTGGCTTTTTGACCATCTGCCTGTTTATCAACCACGACTCTGGATTTGCCTGTGTATATCTTATTGCCCCTGTGTTGACCATTGCTTGCCTCACTATCCTGCTATTAAACCCTGCGTTTCCCATGTGACACCCAGACATGCAAAGATATTTTTTATCTGCATTTTTAAAATGCATCCAGATTGGAGAAAGAAAAAGTATTACTGTACTTTATACAATGTATTTTGCGACACAACAAAATAAACAATATGAAGTATAATATATATAAAAAATAATATGAAACAATAGACTTTTTATTTTGGCAATACGATAAATACACTGGGCGATGCAGTGGTTCAGTAGGTAGTGCTGTCGCCTCACAGCAAGAAGGTCGCTGGTTCGAGCCTAGGCTGGGTATGTTGCCGCTTCTGTGTGGATTTTGCATATTTTTCCAGCATTCGCATGGGTTTCCTCCAGGTGCTCCGGTTTCCCCCACATGTCCAAAAACATGACGTACAGGTGAATTGTTTAGGCCAGTGGTTCTCAAATTTTTTTCATCAAGTACCACCTCAGAAAAAAATTGTCTCTTCAAGTACCACCAAAATGAGCAGTATTGAAATATAGTAGCGTAGTAGGCCCAGTAAAGCAGCTACAACTCTGCACAGTTAAAAAAAATTTGGCAGATTACTTTAGAAATATAGGCTATATGTCATATATGGCTTATTATGTACATAATTTTTGATAAATTTTGAAATGTGTGTAGCATGTACATCACATATTTAATTCCTCCGCGTATCACTAGAAGGAAGCCTGGGTACCACTAGTGGTACACTTACCACAGTTTGAGAACCACTGGTTTAGGCTAAATTGTCTGTAGTGAATAAGTGTGTATGGACGTTTCCCAGAGATGGGTTGCGGCTGGAAGGGCATCCGCTGCGTAAAACATATGCTGGATAAGCTGGTGGTTTATTCCACTGTGGGGATCTAAGGGACTAAGCCGAAAAGAAAATGAATGAATAAATGATATATACACTCACCTGCCACTATATCAGGTACATCTGTCCAACTGCTCATTAACACAAATTTCTAATCAGCCAATCACATGGCAGCAACTCAATGCATTCAGGCATGCAGACATGGTCAAGACAATCTGCTGCAGTTCAAACGAAGGCATGGTTGTTGGTGCTAGATGGGCTGGTTTGAGTATTTTAGAAACCGCTGATCTACTGGGATTTTCACGCACAACCATATCTAGGGTTTACAGAGAATGGTCTGAAAAAGAGAACATATCCAGTGAGTGGTTGTTCAGTGGGCGCAAATGCCTTGCTTATGCCAGAGGTCAGAGGAGAATGACCAGACAGAGAGGGGGATGTTTTCTTGACACACTTTGGGCCCATTAGTACTAATTGAGCATCGTGTCAACGCCACAGCCTACCCGAGTATTGTTGCTGACCATGTCCATCCCTTCATGACCACAGGGTACCCATCTTCTGATGGCTACTTCCAGCAGGATAAAGTGCCATGTCATAAAGCGGGAATCATCTCAGACTGCTTTCTTGAACATGACAATGGGTTCACTGTACTCAAATGGCATCCACAGTCACCAGATCTCAATCTAATAGAGCACTTTTGAGATGTGGTGGAACAGGAGATTCGCATCATGGATGTGCAGTTGACAAATCTGCAGCAACTTTGTGATGCTATCATGCCAATATAGAGCAAAATCTCTGAGGAATTTTCCAGTAGCTTGTTAAATCTATGCCACGAAGGATCAAGGCAGTTCTGAAGGCAAAAGGGGGTCCAACTCAGAACTAGTAAGGTGTACCTAATAAAGTGACCGGTGAGCGCTAAAATTAGCAGCCCTAAAAAATACCGGGTTCCAAACAATCGTTTAGTTTGACTTTTTTTTTACTAATTTAAATGGATTGAACATTAAACAATTAAACTGTCCCCTACTGTGTTGGTTAAGCTCTTTTTAAATAAGTAGTCTGAAAAAACAACAAACATCAATTTTTGAGTTTGCAGTGCATAAAATTTCTAAAAAAAATTATTATTTGTCACATGTTTACAAAACCAAGAAGATAAAGACTGAGATACAAAAACAAAAGAACAGAGAAAAAGATTTCTGGAAGGGAGAATGTATTTTCTCAGTATGCAGCAGTATCTGCGTTTGGGTTCTGTCAGATTTTTGGTCTGTCATCTATAAAAACAGGCCTGAAAAAAAGGTTGAGAAGGTGGGAGGACTGTGTAGGTGATCTGAACTAAACAGAATTCACAATGAGTTCCGCATACTGTGTAATTCCACCCATTACAACCAGTATGAGCTTTCAATTAAATGAAACCACCCACATGATTGAGAGAATAGTTGAGATTTCAGTCACGCCTTCCAAATCACTATAATCATCAGTGTGAAGGCTGTTCATGATTGATAAAAGAACTAAATGATGTCACAATTGTGGGTTACACTTTACAATAAGGTTCCATTAGTTTGTGTTGGTAAATGTTAACGCGGGGAGAACATGCAAACTCCACACAGAAATGCAAACTGAGCCAGCCGAGGCTCGAGCCAGTGACCTTCCTGCTGTGAGGCAAGAGCACTACCCACTGCACCACCGGATAGCAGAATTTGCATTATAAACATATATTATGTTTTTAGTAATAATACTTCCAAAATCTTCTTCTTCTTCTTCTTTGGCCTTAGTCCCGTATGGTTGCGGGGTTGGCTCTTTGGAACAAGTACACCATTTAGACTTGTGTATATGATCATGAGTTTTTTACACATTCCGGCCGGCCTGTCGTCTGGGCCTGTCACCCTCATACACTCATACACTACGGACAATTTAGCCTACCCAATTCACCTGCAGCATGTCAGCATGACTGTGGGGGAAACCGGAGCACCCGGAGGAAACCCACGCAAATGCAGGGAGTACATGCAAACTTCTCACAGAAATGCCAACTGAGCCGAGGTTCGAACCAGCGACCCAGCGACCCCATGATACTTCCAAAATCATTCCCCATAAATCTGCAGACACAGAGATGATGCCACATTTGCTGCTTGCACTGAATTAAATAACAGAAAGCTGATTGGCTATTGGATGGTTGGTCTCATTTGTAGTTGTAAAACTGGACTAGTAAAAAAAAGGACTACAACACCACAAAATTCTAGCAACAACAACTGAAAATAATTTAAATGAGCATTAGATGTAGCGTTACATGGACATCTGAAAAATAAGACCAATGCAAAAACAATTAAGAACAGCGAATTTAAGACTTTTTAAGAACCAGCAGAAACACTGTAATTCGCAGCAAAACAAAATATTGCAATGTCATTTTAATAATAGCATATTTTCTTTTATGGATTCTTTAGTGGAAACATGCGGACAGGATCTCCTAAAGAGCAAATTCCTCCCAACGATAACATAGCTCCCTGTTTACCCTGCTTTCTGCTAATATTTACTTTTCACTATTTCAGTTACGCGTCACTCGGCTCTCCATGCAAATGCATGCCTGCTGTAGTGCAAGATGTGGGCTGTCTAACCAAACACAACACTGTTATATTACTCTAAAACTCAATTATGTTTTTTTCTCATTTTGTAAACACTGCTGCCGACCAAACCCTCACTAAACAGCCTCACTAAAGCTTGCCACACATACAGTGTTGTCTGTATGTTCTATATTATACTTACATGTTTTTATTTGCTGCTTTTTATTACACTTATTTCAGATATCAATGTTTCTCTAATTCCGTTTAGCCATGCAAACTCAATCGTAACAGTACCCTCCAGCTCATAAATCATACAAGCTAAACAGATACTAAATAATTAATATGTTGATATCAATAATTAAAATCGCTCATCTAAAAACAAATTGTCCTCTTTAAATCTTCCTTCAGTCAAAAAAAGGGCCACAGAGCCAATCAAAAGACTATAAACTCTTTCAAGATCAAATTAAAAAGTTGTTTTTACAGTATCTTTACGGCGCATCAGTAAATCCACAGCAGTTTTGCTTAAACCTTCAATTATCGCAGAAACTATCATTATGCACAGGCGAGCTGAGGAACTGATGTTTATCCTCTTTAAAAAAATGTTCCCACAATTCATCCCGATGTTTATGTGACCACACATCTCTCGAGATGGGAGTTTGAGATGTAGGCACCTCAGGACAACACAATAGCTATTTTAATCTCACCACCCATGACTACATGAATGTGTGATCTGGTTTATACGGGAGTTTTGAAGCATTAAAGACTGGCAGACACTCTCAGAAACACTATATTATATAAATATTTAACTCTCCAGATGTCTGATATTTGGGGGATTTGCTCCTTTAATTGTTTTAAAATGATGTTGGAGAACATGATTGTTTTTGTTCAAGCCATTATCTTTATAGAGCCCCTATTTTACATTATAAAAGGTCATTTTTTGGTTTTAGGTCTCCATTAACAGGCTGATATGCATGTGAGGTCAAAAAACACTTTCCTTGTCTTATAATATGCATTTATTTTTACCTAATTGTCCATATGACTCCCATATGATTTGTTTAGCGATTCATTTGTTCCCAAACCAGCACTTTGCATCATGCTAATCTGCAGTGATTGGTACGATGACCCATTCTGCTGGGACTGGTCGACTGCATTCAACACAAGATGGTAAGAAATGCCCACTATGGCTTATCAACATTGTTGAAGTAGTCAGACTGCAGAGTATATGTGTGAGTCCAAAGCAGGAGGACATTAAAGTAATGCAGTTATATACCAGCTTATTGATTTATTCTTAACCATAATAACAATGACATACATTTAGTATTAACCCACATGGTCGCAAAAGCTGGGCTATTTTGAAACTTTTTGTAGAAACAGCTGAGTGTGGCCATAGCATCGACAAACGGTAGGGAAACACAAGCTCACAAACAAATTTCAACCGGTAAAGAAAGTGGCACACATCTCTTTTTCAACAAGCCTTTTGATGTAAAATGTAAATATAAAGAGTAAACCAGATACAGTACAAGCCACACGGATTAACTACAAGTAGCAAAACATTTAAATGCTAATAAAATGCAAAGCAATTAAATTATGGCTGTCAAAATTAGTGCGTCAACGCATGCGATTAATTTAAAATATTTAACGTAAAAAAATTACGTAAATAACACAGTTGCAGTTTTTTCATCTCCTGTTGTGGCCGAGGTGTGTTTAACATGCAAAGAAATATGGATAAGACCAAGGACGAGCTTTTAGAAGGAAAGTTTCAGTATAAAACAATAAATGTCGCATCACCAAGCTATCCAGCGTTTCCTCCAGAGTTTCATGTAATTCCGGGTGTTTCATTTTTAATCTTTAGACTTTAACTGCAGTTCAGCAGTTCACTTTCATTCAGCAGCATATAGTTCATGCCCCGTGACAATTATTGGATGAAAATATGAATTAAGGACTGCTGGAAGAGTGTTGCTTTAACAGAATTTGATACCACATGACGAACAGTAAGAAAAACCTCTGCATTTCGGGACTTGGTCCTTCAAAAATCACTACTTACATGGTAGACTCTTAACCATTACCTTAATCATAAAATCGGAGTATTGGTGTCCATAAATGTCCTCAAATGTTTTTATTAAGTATGATGTGTTTCCCCCTACACGCAACTTTTGTAAAGCATCTGCTTCATGCTGCTGTCAGAATCCTTGCTATAAAATATGCGCAATGTTCTGCGTGCTTTGTCAGTGTGTGTGTGTGTGTGTGTGTGTGTGTGTGTTTTCTAGAAACAACAGCAAACGCCTGTCATCGCTGACTGTGTTCGAAGTCTTGAGTCTTTGTTACGTGACTTTGATGTACCCCTGGGCCACATTGTCCCCCAATAATGTCAACAGACCGGACTGTTTTAGCAACTGGCTAAATATAATGGCCGACTAAGAAAAATTGTTTCTACTTTATAATTAATGTTCTCAACTCACAGCAATACAACTTTTCAGTGAGTACAATTGTTTGTATTCATTCATTCATTTTCCATCCCATCTCTGGGAAACATCCACACACACACACACACACATACACACACACACTCATACATATGGACAATTTAGCCTACCCAATTCACCTGTAACACATGTCTTTGGAAACCCCACTTGAACGCAGGGAGAATATACAAACTCCACACAGAAACGGCAACTGAGCCAAGGTTTGAACCAGCGACATAGCGACCTTCTTGCTGTGAGGCGACAGCGCTACCTACAGTGCCACTCTTGTAGTCCACTTAGCATCCAACTTGGAAATCATTTTTGTTTGTTATTGGCATTGATTGTTTTGAAATTCAAATGGCACTTACGTGGCTGTGTTTTTATTTATTTAATAAATATGGCGTGGTTTTCTTCTTATTTAAATATTTTCCAAATGATGTTTAACAGAGGAATTTTTTACATTATGTCTGATAATATTTTTTTCTTTTCGAAAAAGTCTTAAATGTTTAATTTTGGCTAGAATAAAAGCAGTTTAAAATTTTTTAAACACCATTTTAGGCACAAAATTATTAGCCCCTTTAAGCTAAAATTTATTTTCAATAGTCTACAGAACAAACCACTGTTATACAATAACTTGCCTAATTAGCCTAATATGCCTAGTTAACCTAATTAACCTAGTTAAGCCTTTAACTGTCACTTTAAGCTGTATAGAAGTGTCTTGAAAAATATCTAGTAAAATATTATTTACTGTCATCATGGCAAAGATAAAATAAATCCATTATTAGAAATGAGTTAATAAAACTATTATGTTTAGAAATTAGTTGAAAAAAATCTTCTCTCTGTTAAACAGAAATTGGGGGAAAAATAAACAGAGGGGCTAATAATTCAGGGGGGCTAATAATTCTGACTTCAACTGTATGTGTATGTGTATATATATATATATATATATATATATATATATATATATATATTTTTTTTTTTTTTTTTTTTTTTTTTCATTTATAGTTAAATGGCAATATCATACACCCAGTGTAACACAACACCTGGCAAGGTGCAAGTGTTTTTTCGCTATTTGCACACCGGCGCATCTATCATTTTCATGTTTTTCACCATGTTGTTTAAATAGCAAATCCATTTCCACCACTTGGACTGTGTGTTAAGGGGTATAGTCGCACCGTTACCATTTTTAAGGTACCTAAAATAGCCTACACCAATGACCAACTAAAAGCTGGTCTAAAGTCAATGGTGCAGAGTTTTTACTTATTATTTAAAGACTGCAGTAGTTATGTGCCTGTGTGTGTCCAAAACACGCAAACACATTGCTAAATTAACACACGGGGATGTACTGCAACATAAAAATATAGTTAAATATGAAAAAATTAAAGGATTCAAATGTTACAAAAATATACATTTTATATAAAAATATACTTTTGTGAGATTTTAATCCTGTTAAATGCTCTGTTTAATATGCTTTTAAAAAGGTGTAAAGTAAAATTAAGTACACTACCTGACAAAGCAACAAATAATAACTTGACTTGTAGTTAATCATTTGTAAAAGTGGCTGAAGGTAGGTTTTTCCGATGAATCATATGTTGAACTGCTTCCCAATAATCACAAATACTGCATAAGTCCTTACATTACAAACCACAGGAGATGGCAAAGTTCTCAGCAGGATAGCTCATACTTCAGCCTCCACATCAAAGTTCCTGAAAGCAAAAAAGTCAAGATGCTCCAGGATTGGCCAGCCCAGTCACCAGACATGAACATTATTAAGCATGTCTGGGATAAAATGAAGGAGGCATTGAAGATGAATCCAAATAATCTTAATGAACTCCGGGAGTCCTGCACGAATGCTTTCTTTGCCATTTCACATGACTTTATTGATAACTGAAGTTATCTGAGTCAATGCAGAGATGTATAGATGCAATTGTCCAAGTTCATGAGAGCATAAACAATATTAATTATTCATCCCCTGCAACATGACTTTATATTCTATACTGTTTTTTTTTTTATTAAGTGACAAGACTTTTGTTTAAGCAAAGTCAGACCTTATCGTCTTAATTAAATAACTAAAATTCAAGTCATGATCATATTTTATTTTGTTAAAATAAGTGTGAGACCCTTGCCTTTCATATTAGCCACTTCTGATACCAAATTATCAATTAGAAGCCAAGTTATTATTTGTTGTTCCTAAAACTGAGATGGGCGACAAGACTTTTCTTAGGTAGTGTATGCGCAATAGTTAACATCCCAAAAAAAAAAGATGCATATTACAGGATTACAGTATGTGTTTCAGGCATGTGTGTAGTGCTTCTTTACAAACTAATATTGTCTACTATTAGCCTGGAATGCTTAATAGACTGCTTTTACATGTTCAGTAAAAACAATTACTATTGTTATCATGCAAATGTAACAACTGACTTTTTGAACCAACCAATGCTTCTATAGGGCAGCACAGTGGCGCAGTTAGTAGCAAGATTACCTTACAGCAGAAAGGTCGCTGGTTCGAGCCCCGGCTGGGTCAGTTGGCGAATCTGTGTGGAATTTGCATGTTCTTCCTGTGTTTGCGTGGTGCTCTGGTTTTCCCCATAAGTGAATTGGGTAAGCTAAATTGTCCATAGTGTATGTGTGTGAATGAGTGTGTATGGATGTTTCCCTGTGATGGGTTGCAACTGGAAGGGCATCAGCTGCATAAAACATATGCTGGATAAGTTGGCAGCTCATTTCGCTGTGGCGACCCCAGATAAATAAAGGGACTAAGCCGAAAAAAAAACGAATGAATGAATGAATGCTTCTATACTCATTTTCGGTCTACTCACATGGGGGTAGAGAGGAAAATGAAGATTCTTCCTGAGCTGAGCGACTGAGGAGCCACACCAGTCTTCAAACACGTGGAGGTTCGCTTGACCTTTAAACTGTTAAGAAAACACACAAACACACAAAGACTTCAATGATCATCAACACTTCTAAATGAAAGAAAAAGCTAATAGTGTAATGTTATGACAAACATTCTTCAATGTATTTTTTTTTTTATTCCTGAATGAGCAGTGTAAAGTAAAAACTTCAGTATGTGCCAGATGATAGAAATCTATTTCTGATACACAGCGTGGAGGTAAAGAATGTCTCTGGAATTTCTCTTTACTAAAAGTAAAGCTATGAACACACTTTTTGATGAGAAATGCAGTGTAGTTAATAAATAGTGAAGCTATTTCATAAAAAATATAGAATCGTATATGTTAAATGTAAAGATATACAGCTGAAGAGAAAATTTTTAGTCCTTTTCAAAACTTTGTATTCTTTTTCAAATATTTTCCAAGTGATGTTTAGCAGAGCAAAAAAAATAAAATTAAAATAAAAAATACACAGTATTTCCTATATATTTTATCCTATATATTTTAGTTTGACAGGAATTAAAAAAAAAAAAAAAAAACATGAGGACAATATTATCAGCCCCATTTAAAATTCATTTTTGATTGGCTACAGAGCAAACCACTGTTGTCTAATGACTTGCATAATTAACTTAATTTATTAGTGGACCTAAGCTTTTAATTAGCATCTTAAGCTAAACAGTAGTATCTTGCTAAATAACTAGTAAAATATTATCAGGGTATGCGCTTAAAAATGTCTTAATCTCGAAAGCTAAATTTTAGGCCTTTAAAAGTCTTATACTGAAATAATTCTCTTTATTCCAGACACTAGGTCCAATAATACAAAAGACAGACAAAACAATACAAACCACACAATATACTTTAAAAAAAGGCAATTTTACCAATATTTCATTAAAGGTGACTGAAAATGCACCTCAGTAAGCCTAGGATTTATCAATAGGTTTAAAATGCTATTCTGAGAATTCTCCAACCGACATATAAACTTATAGATCAAATTTCTCCAAAAAATTTTCAAATGGAAAAATATTCAAATTTTCATGAACAGCACGAATGTGAATGCGTATGAATGTTCTGATTGGCTGGAGTATACATCTTACTTCAGCGCGTGAACGTGCTTTTTCCGTCAATTTTCCTTCTGCGTTCACACAGAGCAGCACTCTGGCAAATTGCCGGTAATTTTACAACTTCTCTTTCTGGAAAATTGCCGGAATTAATTTACAGGTACTTTCAAAAAAGGGTCTGTTCACACATACAGACCTTTCCGAAAAATTGCAGGTAATTTTCTGAAAAAGTCTCTATTTGTGAAAGGGGCTAAAGAGAAAAGTCTAGTACACTGAAACAACTTCAGTCCAGTTTTCAGATTTGAAGTTCAGTTTAGTTCAGCGTAACAAAAAATGTAGTATAAGTGTCAAATTGGTACAACCATAGCTTTATTTCAGCATAGAAATACTAGATTCATGCATCTAAGGAAACTAAAGTTTCAAAGTAGCTTCTCCAACACAGGCAGGAACCCATGCTGAGATGAACATCCACAACACAACATCACCAACTGCGCTCATCTCTTCAGCAGGGAGCCAGCGTCTTCCTGAGCAAAAAAAAAAAAAAACTACAACATACATAAATATAGCACTTCTTCAGAATTTATGAGATTTGTGGCAGAATGACACCAGGGACTGAGTCGCAAAACTACTGAAGATACCGCAAGAAGTAGGGATGTACTGACCGCTGCTGCATGACCTCAACTGGACTGAACCGTCACATTTTCATCCACAGAGAGATAAACATTAATAAAACATGACAGCAGTTTAGACAACTGGTGTTCTGGCACATTGTTCCACACGCTCAACGGAGCATCTACAGGCCCCCCAAAAAAACACTACGAAACGCACACCAGAGAACATCAGAGGTGTTACAGCCCCAAGCTAAAGGGAGGAAAACGAGAACATTTTCCAGCCGAGTAGAAAAATCCAATCGCTTCAGAACTCGCTCGTGGCATTTACTTCTGATGAAGCATGTCACAAATGATTAGCATCAGTTAGCATGCTAAAGCACGGATCACCACGCGCAATACTGAGCCCGCCGTTTTCGCTGATGTCAGTGAAAGATTTTTAAGCTGAAAAATAGAAGCGACGTATTCGCATTAGACAACCGGCTACACTTTCAGACCAAGTATACTTTATTCTCTGTATTTGGTGTCTGTCAGAAGACATTAGACTTGAGCAGTAAGAAGAGGACTGGGAGTTATTGTTTATTCCTTGCTGTTGGCGCAAAATTGATTCCTTGCTCTCCCTCTGTGAATTCTCTAAACGCGATCAATATGAAGATCAGAAGCGCAGTTCTGTTACACACCACATTTGCACACACCACAGAGCCCTGGAATAAAGGCACCTTGCGGTTGAGGTAGTGGAGGGAAAATTCATTCACTTTCATGAACTGCAAAAAAACTTCAGTTGCATCAGTTCGCAATGAATCTTTGATGAACAAAATGTTCCTGACCATCACAGTTGAGGTGAACCCGGTCAAGCCATCAATTCTGCATTCTATCTAATAGTAGTTTCGGTAACCGACCTCAGGCTCAGGATGGAAGGTTGGCATCTTGCTGAGAAAGCTTCAAGTAGTTGGTGATGCAATTTTAAGGCCGTTTCTACAAGAGTCTTCTCATGCAAAAATGAATACTGCATAAGTACAGCCGAGACCAAAAAAAAGAGAAGAAATAAGATCACTTGAAATTTTGCTGTTTCCTTGGATTGACTGGAATTCAGAGGTATGGGTTTAAGTAAAATAAATATTTTTGTGTAATTCTTTAAAGTTGCATAATATTTCTTTAAAGTTTCAAATCAAAATATTACCATTTAGAGCAGGGGTTTCAAACTTATTTTTAGTATTGGGTACCGAAACTCTTTTGTTCGGTATCGGTGCTAATTTATAAAAGACCAGAGTATTGATAAGCTCTGACGTAAGCGGTTCTGCTGTCAGTACTGGAGAATTATTGCTGAATAAACATTACTTAAAGTAGCATAATTTAACTAAGCAACCTTTTCTAATTTGAGATATTTGATATTCATCTACACAGTCAACAATCTCACAGGAAAAATGCTTGTGTTTCCGCCGAGAGCGTCAAGTATAAAAGGCTTCACAGTTCTCGGCTGTGTGTGCGCTCGCGACACAGACTCGCGCTTACACAGCTCGTAAGCTTACGCAGTGTAAGAGAGAACCAAACGGGTTGTATTTCAGTAGTGGATAGCGACAACACTCGTTGCGAAACAATTTGTTTGCTTGTATAAGCAGGAAGGCAAGCAATCTGGCTAAGAAAAAGTATCTTTAACTGCATTGCAATGTTTTGACTGCCTAGCTACTAACGGTATCTTTAAATCATCCACATCATTATGCCAGCAGTCAATCACCTAAAGTAGTATAGTGTTAATATTAGTATTAATAGTTAAATAAACACACACATTCGGTTACAATGAAAACAGTACTTTTTTCGGCAGTAGCCAAAAAAAAAAACCTTAAACATTAAAAATGCTTTTACATCAGCTGTTTTTACAAACATAGCCTATGAATAGCCTAATAATAAAGTATGCTTAAGAAATAAGCATCACAGCATGTTTTTTTACATTGCAAGACTGTATTAAAAACTCTATTAAAAACACTGTTTACTCCCAAAACACTGTTAACTAGTTGTGTAATGTGTTGATGTAAATTCATAAACATTATCTGATTATTTAACTGCATTTTGCAACTGAAAGAGGGTTTTTATTTCAACTTCAGGGAGCCCAGTAAACCAAGAAAGATCTCAACTTCTGCCAGAAAAGTCAAACATGTTGATTTTTCTCCAGAAGAATAGTTAAAAACTGAGAGTCATTGTCCTTTAAACTATTGTACATTTTTGTACAGGCAAAATTTATTTATTTGTTTCCCAATTATTGGTTTTGATTTATTTTACATTGAAATCTTGATAACAAAATAAAGTTTTTTTTAAAAATAAAGTCGTTTTTTTTTTCTTCTTACAAATAACACTTCAAAAAGTATCTATAAGAGAACAGTTAAAATATCGAACCGATAAGTGGTATCAATAAAAGTAGTAATAACTTATGACGTTAAAACCATTTCATTGAAGAAATGTCATCAGTAGTTAGTCAATTAAAACACGTAACTATAAAACATAAATGCCCATTAACAAAATGGTCCTAATTATTCATATTTTCATATAAGTTCATATAATTCATACTTAATATAACTTTTATTCAACCAGCAAGATTTTTTGGACTGGAAATGACACAGGCATCTCCCAAATGATAAAAGACAAAAGATACTGTAATTAATGCTCTTTGCAAACTGTCACAGTGCATGGAAAAATCCAAAGTTTCATTGAGAAAAGCTGTTTTAATCAACTCAACACTGCCCACACTGTGGAAGAACTCAGCATGGTTGGAAACCAAACGTGAAACCAGAGAAAAAATGGTTAGCAGACAAAAACATTAATGATTTGCAGTGGCCTAGCCAGAGTCCTGACTTAAACCCAATTAAGAATCTGTGGAAAGATCAGGGTTACTACAAGGAGACAGTCCAACCTGAAACCATTTTAGAAGAAAGAATAAATTCAAACTGTTTCGTGACAATCACAGAATATTACATTTTGAGTGAACTATCCCTTTGACTCGTTCTGATTTGGATTGTAATAAAAAAGGTGCACCTTTTGTAAAGCTTTAAAATTTATATATAAGCTTGTAAAGCTTATGGAATATATAAATATATAAATAAATATATTGTGAAAAGCGCTATACAAATGAACTTACACGGGATTGAAATGAATACTGAAAGTAGTGAACATATGTTGATAAAAGATCACATCTATTTACATACGTTTAACGTATTACGCTCTGCCTTAATTTCTGCTTGGAGAAATTACAGTTGACAATGTGTACAGGAATAGTCTGAAACTAGTTTCCAGTTTATACACACAACCACAGGAAATGACATAAACTTTAAGAATGGGCACTTTGATTCAAATCTTGCAGTTTTTTTTTTAAATATTATTATTTGGTATCCTGTTGAATTCAGTGAGTCACTCTTCTCATTTGTGCTGTGAGCTTTTATCCTCGGTACCAGCCCACAAACTAGGCCATGGAGATTAACCCTGTGATTCCACTGCTATAAATAGACACTATCAGCCAGAACATACTGTATTTTCATAGAGTGCCATTCTTATTTAAACCAGAGGGATTTTTATGGGGAGGTTATGATTAAACTCAGTTGCCTTCGTGGGTAAATGCGGCAGCTGTTTTGAACGTTCATGTAATCATTTTGCCTTTCTGAATGAAAGCTTGCTCCGCACTTTACAACAAGGGTTCATTGGTTGATTGGTTAATGTATAGACTAACATGAATTAATAATGAACAATATTTGTTCAGCATTTAATAATAATGTCTGATAAAAACTTAAAAACTAAAGCTTGATCAAAATCCAAATTAATTTTAATCAACAACTCCAAATCAGAAAAAAAAGTTGAGACAGTATGGAAAATGAAAAAAAAAGGAAAAAAAGAAAGTAGTGAATTCATTTATTTTGACTTGCAGACAATACAACAAACATTATCATTAACGTGTGTTCTCCATGATTTCTTTTTTTTTTTGTTTTTGTTTCAATTTGTTTTTCAATTTTGGTTCGTGCAACACATTTAAAAAAAAAAGTTGGGACAAGAGCATTTTAGGGTTAGTAATCAGGTAAAATAATGATGTGATTTGAAAGTTGATGGCAACAGGTGATTAATTATGATTTGGTACAAAAGCAGCATCCAAGAAAAGTTTAGTTCTTTAGGAGCAAAGATGGGCCAAGAATCGCCAGTTTGTTCACAGATACGAGAGAATTTTTGAAATGTTTAAAAACAATGTTATTCAAAGAAAGATATAAGGACATTTGGATATTTCACCTTCATCAACGGTGCATAACATATTTAAAAGATTCAATCTGGAGAAATTTCAGTGCATAAAGGACAAGGGCGCAAGCCTCAGCTGAACTTCTGTGGTCTCCGAAACCTCAGGCATAATGAATTATCCATCATAATTTATTTATAATCACCATGATTATACACCGTCATAATCACATCATGATATCACCACATGGCCACAGAACTACTTTGACAAACCTTTGTCAAGTACCACAATACATAGTTACATCCACAGATGCCAGTTAAAACTGTACTGTGCCAAAAGAAAGCCCTATATTACCAGTGTTCAGAAAGAAAGAAAGAAAGAAAGAAAGAAAGAAAGAAAGAAAGAAAGAAAGAAAGAAAGAAAGAAAGAAAGAAAGAAAGAAAGAAAGAAAGAGGAATAGTGGAAAGAATGAATCAAAAAAATTAACAAAAAGAAAGAACGAAAAGAATGAACGGAAGAAGCGAGCAAATGAATGGATGAACAAAACAATAAATCAAAAAGCATACAAACGAAAGAACGAATGAAAACAAAAGAGTGAACAAACGAAGAATAAACAAAGAGTGAATGAACAGAACAAACCAAAGAGCAAACAAATGAAAGAATGAACAAACAAAATAAATAATGAAAGAAAGAAACTCAAAACTAAACTACTGAAACCAAACTCTCTTTGAATATTAAACAAAACCCTTTATTTAATAATATATATATATATATATATATATATATATATATATATATATATATATATATATATATATATATATATATATATATATATATATATATATATATATTTTTTTTTTTACACAGCAAACAAGTGAGTCATGTAAATGTGGAGAAAATGTCTAGTAATATATATTAAATTATTTAATTCATGCAAAATATCCACCTTTATTGGTGATAATTCAACCGGCTAGGTATTTCAACCAACACATACATAACAGGTTAATGCCTTTGAATAATGGATAATTTACATTACTCAATCTCTGTCACTTTCCTTCGACTTAGCTCCTGCTTTATCAGAGGTCATCATTATCATTATAATGTATATTAAATAATATACATACATATGAACACATCCACAGTCACATCAAGGTCATTTTAAGTATATTTGAGCTTGTGTATACAAGTTTTCTGGTTATTATCTGAGAATATCTTACTTTGGACTGTTGCGACTGACCAATCAAGTATTCCAGAGAGATTTGTAATAGGATCCATAAAGCTAACAGTTAAGAGATTTCTGTCAATACACTCAAGATTCCCATTGGTTTAAACAAGAATATGGAGAAATGCCATTCATCAACTAGATTAGTTGTTGTATTGTGATGTATCCATCGACTGATCTTTCAAGTGATCAGTCACTTGTGTCCTTTATGATGTCACATGGTATCATATTGATGGATGATAGTAATCAAATGCTCTCATTAATGCATTAATGGAAACGCTGCAGCTTCCCAGAACAAGTGCTAATGACCTGTATTTTGGGAAGACTGAGCAAGAGACAGAAAATTGAGGAAGAGAGAGCAGATTAATGTCTCACCATCACATGTTATTGCTACATTTTTTTTTTATTTCTTGCATAAAATGCAGCTAAAAGATCTACATACAGGGGCTAAATGTTATACACCTAAACACAGATTTTGACTACAAAAATAACTGCAATAAAATTGCTAGGTTCAGCCTGCTGGCTCATTTTATTGTTAGTTTATATATATATATATATATATATATATATATATATATATATATATATATATATATATATATATATATATATATATTTACACATTTTTTACTGTTTTTTTTTTACACAGTAAAAATGCTGTCCTAACACAAAATTATTAACTTATTTGTTTTTAACAATTTATGTGGATTCAACATAAAACATTTAAGGATTGTGATGTTGCAACTCATTTTAGATAAGTGGTTTAAACTACAAGCAAAATTATTTCTTGTAAACCTTTTAAGGGTTACTCTAAAAAATGCTGTTTTTAATACTAAAATTATTGGGTTGAATCGTCCCTGTTAGCTCAGAGGTCAATTAACTAATTGTTGCTCATTATACACTGTACCATTTGTTTGTGTTAATAGCCTAGGGCCCTATCATACACTCGGTGCAATAAGGTGTGCTTGGCACGATGTGTTGCTATTTTCAGATGAATGCATTTACATTTTACATTTACATTTAGTCATTTAGCAGACGCTTTTATCCAAAGCGACTTACAAATGAGGACAAGGAAGCAATTTACACAACTAAGAGCAACAATGAATAAATGCCATGGGCAAGTTTCAGGTCTGTAAAGTCTAAGAAGGAAAGTATTAGTAGTATTAGTAATTTTTTTTAATTTTTTTTTTTTTTGGGTACAGTTAGTGTGATATTCAGAGAGGCAATTGCAGATTAGGAAGTGTAGTGGAGACTAAATAGTGACTCTGCTGTTCTGATGCAGTTAGGGAGTTCATTCCACCAACTGGGCAGATTGAGCGTGAGCGTGAGCATTCGCGAAAGTGATTTCTTCCCTTTTTGGGATGGAACCACGAGGCGACGTTCATTCACAGAACGCAAGTTTCTGGAGGGCACATAGATCTGCAGAAGTGAGAGCAGATAAGAAGGAGCAAGGCCAGAAGTCACTTTGTAGGCAAACATCAGAGCTTTGAATTTGATGCGAGCAGCAACTCGCAGCCAGTGCAGTTGCAACCCTAATTTTCCAGTTTTGTGCTACGTTATTTATATATCAAATCCATTTGCACCACTTTGTGGACTCATGGGTGTGCTGGTATAAAATATGGGTGTGTTGAGGCAATACTATTAACTAAAATAGACTATGCAACTGACCAGCTGAAAGCAGGTCTAAAGTCCAGCCTGGAGCATGTTAGTTCTGTGCCTCAAATACTTACACATTGCTTAATGCACACAGGATGTACAGCAATATGCATATATCTTTACAAATAATAATAATAATAATAATAATAATAATAATAAAATGAAACATTAAAAATAAATGTTACAATAAATATATATATTTTTTACATAAATATAAAAACCACTACCTCCCTGTCTTCTTCATCTCGGGAGGCTTTATTCAATTTATTCATGACAATGTGCTTTTGTATAATATAATTTTTATTATTAGCAGTATTGTTTATTATATGCATATTTATATTTGTTTTAATAAAAACATGCTTAGATGTGTATACCTGTTGGGTTTTGGACCATATAGGGCAATAGGACGTGTGTTTGGATTTAACTCCGTTTTTTGACCACACTTCATTATTATTGTTATCATTATTTATTATTAGCATTTACTCTTTTGCTGAAAATTAGAACTAACTTTAGAAATATTTTTGAAACAAATATATGGGCCTAACAAATGAAATTAAATGTGTAGGCTAATGTCTTTAGTGGAGTGCGTACAACACCGTTTCCTTATCCACGAAAGTAAAGGAGTAAAGAGTAAAAGTGAAGAGAAAGAGAAAGTAAAGAGGCCAAATGAAGGAGGCTTATTCTTTATCCTCGCTTTGCAGATGGTCTGTATAACTGTTTTTTGCTAGTGAAGCATTCAGTTTTTCCACTTACAAAGTCCGCCATGTAAATAGCAAATGGCGTGATGCAACTCATAAGAGAATAATCACAACCCTGTTAAACCATGTGCCACGGCTCAACCTTATTTTTCTGTCCTTAAAATAGCAAAAGTAGATTCAGACACCCCCTTAATGCTTTTGTGCCATGCGCTTTAGACTTTGTGCCTAGATCATTAAAATAGACCCTCTACGGCTTAATGTGTTGTCATGCACTAAAAGGTTGTTGCTGCTTGTTCAAACTACTTAGGCCCTGTTTACACTAGTGCGTTTTAGTTTTAAAACGGCGTTCTAGATCAAAAACGATCCGCATCCACACTAACGTTTTGCCTAGCGTCTCTGAACATATCTCCGTCTACACTACGCCACCAAAAACGTATATCACGTGACCATTCACGCACTCTGGCAATGCGCATTCTAGTATAAACAGAAAGCATGCGTCTCGCTCGGCATTTGGTTATTGTTAGTCAACAAACGCCAGTTGAACAATAAACATGATGGCAAAGAAAGCAAGAGAGGTATTTTTGTGGACGGACGACGAGGTCGAGTTGTTACTAAATGTAACAAATGAATAACTGCACAATGGCGCTTAAAACAGACAATAGTGCAAACAACGTTCACATTTCTGTGCTCATGTTGTTGTTTACAGTACTGTCTTCCGGTAGCGTTAAAGCCATGTGTTATAGTCATGTGATAGAGGCTTGACGAATAAGGGAAGGATACAGTGACGAAGGCAATGACCCAAAAGCCCCAATCAGGTAGCGAATCTCAGCAGTCCTGCCTCTGTTTTCAGATGTCTCCGTTTTTCCTCATCCACACTGAGACGGAGCAGCAGCGTTTCAGAATGAAAACGGCCTCTCCAGCGTTTTCAAAACGCTCTGTTTTCGGCGCTCAAGTACTCTGGCATAGTGTGGACAGATGGCGTAATCGTAGCAAAACTTGTGCGTTTTAAAACGAAAACGCATTAGTGTAAACAGGGCCTTAATTATAACGAGCTAAAACACCATAATTCTGGAGATGTTCACTCTACTTACATTAGTTTTGTTAACTTAATGGATTTGTTTTAGGACAACATAAAGGAGTTGTGTGGAACACTACATTTTTTTTACTCAGGCGTCCCAAGTTCGAATCCTGGCTCGTGGACCTTTCCTAGCCCCATCCCTCTTTCTTTCCCTCCATCTACACTTCACGTCTACCGACCTACTTATGAAAGCAAAATGCCAAAAAAATAAATATTTTACAATGCTGGGTTGAGCAATTTGACTATCTTGCTGGGTTATTTGCTCCATAATCTTTTGTCATACTTTCTTGCATGCTTTGTCCTCACCAGTCAAAATACAAGAGAAGTTCAAGCAGGTGAAGGTTAGAGATAATTTAATTAGCATTTTATTTATTATCAAAATGCTAAGCACTAAAATAATCCTGCAGGCACAGAATGACGTCTTATTGATATTATTGATGTTGGATTTTTTAGGGAATTAAAAATCAGAACCCAACATCTGGCCGACGTCAATGTCCAACCCAAAATCAACCAAATATCAACGTCTAATCATGTTACACCTTGACGCTGTGTGGACGTTACCACTATGACATCTATCAGACTTTCCAACACAACCTAAAATCTACCAAATATTAAATCAAACAGCTAAATAACATGCGTGTCATAGTTTAATATATTTATTAGTTTATTTTATTTTCGGCTATAGCCCCTTTATTAGTCAGGAGTCGCCACAACGGAATGAACAGTCAACTTATCCAGCATGTGTTTTATGTAGAAACATGGTGGAGGAGTGGGTAGCACAATCGCCTTACAGCAAGAAGGTCGCTGGTTCAAGCCCTGGCTGGGTCAGTTGGCATTTCTGTGTGGAGTTTGCATGTTCTCCCTGTGTTTGTGTGGGTTTTGTCCGGGTGCTTCGTTTTACCCCCAAACCTGCATGGTTTTAGTCTATGAGAATGTAATGTGTCAAAAGAATAAATGGCTCAGTGTCTGATTTTGTTATTTTCCCATTTAGTTTGCACATGGAAACAAAAGAAACATCTTCACTTTGTCTTGGAACCTTACTAGACTGACATTTAGGGTATATTGGACAAATTGTTTATTAAACAAGTCAAATTGTCAATATTATATTGATATCTTGTATTAAACTTCAACTGACTCAATAAACAGTTATGTTTTTATTGTTATTAAATATTTATTACCTACATTAAAACATAGTCGTGTCTGAACCAGCACTGACTAAAAATCAACCCAGCAAATAGTTTAATGTATAAAACCCAAAATGCTGAGTAATAAAACATAAGCAAGCATGTGTTCTGTCCATTGCTTACTAATTTATGAGTTCTTTTTTGCCCAGCATATTTTAGACTTTACAATACAAAGATATAGTTTACAATAATATAGTTTTCAAAATTATTCTACATTGTATTACAAATTATCATTATCATTATTTATCATTTTTATTCAAACATTAAAACATTGATATCCAATCTGAATCCACCTACTTTAAAAAAAGAAAAGAAAAAAAAAAGCTTGAGCACTAAGCTTGAGCTCTAACCAACTTTTTAATTCTCACTAAATATAAATAGTAATTTCCTTGCCACTTTGTAAATCACTTTGTAAAACAGCTCCCTTTGGAAATGTTAAGGTTCACACTATAAAAATCACTCACCAGCCAGAAAACTCAAAGTAAAGCAGGATATTTTCCAGCACAAAGAATAACCAAAATAAAATTGTCCCCAGGAGCCTATTGCATTTCTAAAAGCAAACCCCGTATCCCATGAGAGTGTCTAAAAAAGCACATGACCTTCGCTTTTCTTGACTTGGAGAACCATTGATCTAAATCCTCTCAATACCAAGGATTCACTTCACTCCAAGCACACCCCCGGTCTCAAACACAACAGCAGCCCATGAAGAGAATCACGTTCCATGAAAGCAGGCTTGTGGGTGAAAAAACAAGACAAATGATCCTCCACTGCTCAGAATGACAAGCAATGGCACCATTTGTCACCCATAATGCCTCTGGGATCGGGCATCAGAGATATGACGTCCACCACAATTGTAGATCTGTGGGCATCAAATGTGGGATTGCTCTTGAGTCAGTCTAGACATATTGCCACAATGGTCAGCTAGTCAACACACAATCAACAAGCGAGAGATGCCTCAAGCCATCTGAGATCCCGAAGCATTTCCAAAGAGTGCATTTGTGCCCATCTATATTTCAAATGTCATTTAGTGGCTATTTTTTGCCTCCATCCTTTTTTCTTAAAGGTAATTTTAAAATAAAGTACTAAATCAAACAAACCAGTTATGAAAAGAACCACACGGGTAAAAAATCATTCATTGGATTTACATTTTTTTAAATAGAGGTTGCAACCAATTTATATAGGCTGAATTTAAACAAATAAATTAAATTTAGTAATGTTAAACTTAATTTGTATGTTTAGGCCTAAATTAATTGTTTGGAACCACTTACCTTTATTACAATTTAAATTCAATAAGTGAATACCATCTGACCAATCTCCTTATAAAATATATTGCATTAAAAAATTACATTCACTCATAAAAATAGAACACAGGCTCATTGTGAAAACGTACCCTCGTATACATTTCTGGGGTGCATGAATATATGTATGCCAGTGCTACGTCTGGCTGCATTTCGTTTGTAAAATGAACGCTACGAGACGGTATGACACCAACGACTGACCACTTCAGCTGATCGCTTATCTCTGTGTGGACTACTTTTTTGATGTTACCAGTGTGCCCAGTGGCCTGCTATGTACGTCAGCGGAATTGAGAGGGAGAGAGGAGTTGACCGCGATGACAGATTTAGAGTCTGGCAAAGAACAGTTCCAGAAAGCAGGTAAAAAACAAACAAACAAACAAACAAGCAAACAAGTAAATAACAGGGTGAGAATGTGGTCATTCAAAAACGTGGTAAAAAAATCAGGAGGCCGCTAGGAATTTTCTTTTTTATGAATTGTTTTTGAAAACACTGTCAGTTGGGTTTAGGGAAGGTGGTGCGTGGACTAATCTGTGCTTTTGAAAATACTATCGGTTGGGTTTAGGGAAGGGGTTGTTTGGGGATATCGGTCATTCAGTCAGACAGTCGAAAGCGGCCTACGGTGGATTCACGCAAAAAAGCAGGCATTAATGGTGGCTGTAAATGGGCTAATTATGCTTTTGAAAACACTATCGGTTGGGTTTAGGGAAGAAGGTGAGTGCGAGAATTGGTCAGTCGATCAGTCAATTAGTCAGAAGACAGCGGCCTCTTGTGGATTTACGCAAAAAGAGCAGGCATGAATAACGGCTGTGGACAGGTTAATTCGGTGCTTTTGAAAAACTAAAGTTGGGTTTAGGGAAGGACGTTGGGAATGATAGCTGTGGAGGGGTTAATCGGTGCTTTTGAAAACACTATTGGTTGGTTTTAGAGTAGGTAATGGGTGGGGTGTCAGTCAATCAGTCAGTCAGTCGGTCAAACAGTCAGTCGACAAGACAGTCAGTCGACAAGACAGTCAGTCGACAGCTGCCTCTTGTGGATTTACGTGAGAAGTGCAGGAGCGAATTGGAGCTGTGGACAGGTTATTCAATGCTTCTGAAAACACTGTCGATTGGGTTTAAGGAAGGTGGTGCACAGAATAATCTATGCTTTTGATCGGTTGGGTTCATTTACTTTCTCAGCAGCAAAACAGTACTGTTATAACATTTAATTTTGCAAAAGTGAAATTCCTACACTGTTTTTTAATATTATTAATATTATTATAAACACACTGGTTTGGCGCACAAAGTGCTAGTTATTTACCTATAGTGGCTGATCCTTCATGTGAAAAAGAAGTATCATTCTGTGAATCATTGCGAATAACACAATTCAATTAGAAATTAGTTGTGAACATCAATCAAAACATAAAAATCTTCTTATTTAAAGATGCTATGTGTATTTAAAGAGTTAGTTCACCCCACAAAAAATAATTTATTATGTTATTAATTACTCAACCTAATGGCTCTTTTTGACCCTACAACTGTAATCATACAAAACAAAAAACAACAAAACTGCTTGCATGTTGAAAAAGTGAACCAATTTTAAAAATTTTTTACAGGTTTTTTTTTTTTTTTTTTTTGGTGCCTAAACATGTTCTTGAAGCCTTGTATGATTACAGTTGAACCAACAAAGTCAAAGGGAATGTTTTTAGTTTGAATGACAAAGTTTTTACTTCCTTTACAGGAATTTGAAATTTTGAGTTTGAACCATCGCTTTCTATGAAAAGTCAGAGTGCATCAATTCATCTATACTATCCTCATTTGTGTTACGAAGACTAATACATGCAAAGACAACAGGGGATGGGAACAACATGAGGGTGCATAATAATAACATATATTTTTTTATTTTGTGTGAACTAACCTATTAAGCAACCAATGACCTAATGACCACATTGCATTCATCTAGTGTTGGCTACTTTCAGAAGGAAAACATTGTCGCAAAGCTCGAATCATCTTAAACTGGTGTCTTGAACATGACAGTGAGTTCATTGTACTCAAATAGCCACCACAGTCACCAGATCTCAATCCAATAGCACACCTTTGGGACATTATGGAACAAGAAACTTACATCATGGATGTAGTAGTGGGGAGATGTATTATTACATCATTCACAGTGCTTTACAGAAGAAGGGTGCAATCTGAGTCATTGGAAAACAGAGCTATGCCACACTCATAGCCTTCCATAAGAACTGTAGAATGCAAAAGTAGCATACAAAGTGTCAAATCCTATTCATCGGGATGTTTTGAATAAGTTCACTAATAATAAAACAACCATGTTATTGTATATTCTTTCCAACAGATTATTAAAGAAAAACTACCAAGAAATAAATCAGCTATCATAAATGCTTGTGCAGAAGTTCAGATCTAAAGCCATATTTCTTTATTATTAAAGCTGTATATTATAGCATCTGTATTATTACTTGTTAAAATATAGTGATGATTAAATTTGCACTGAAGCTGCAAAATAAAACTTGTTTTTATTGCTCAGTGTCCCTAATAATATATATTTTCTTTGAACTTCCTGGAACAACAGTTAAATTTATCAATTCCTTGAGCCTACTGTAATTATATTGTGATGAATGCAAAATGTGAGTTAATTATTAACAATGTGCATGTCAAACATACATGCTTCAGTAATTAGTGTTTTTTTGGTTTGTTTTTTTCTTGTTAAAATGGTAATATATAGGTAAATATGTCACCATCCTGCAGTTTGTCTCCATTCCCCTAGAGGTCCCCGTGTTTCCCCTCTTTATTTGTTCTTCCTCATGTGTTCTTATTTACTTAATTTAGATCACCTGTGACTTGTTCCAGCCAGTGTATTTAAGTTGTCACTTTGTCTGTGTTCCTCACTCGGTTTTTGAGTCATCTCTGGTGAACTTGCCTTGCGTTTCCCTTGATCTCCTGAGCTACGTCTAGTAAGAGTGTTTTATTTTCCTTGTTGCTGACTGCATTAATTATCTGTTTGTTTTCTCCCCTCGTGGAGTTTTCTTTACATGTTTATTATACTGTTAGAGTATTTTGTATACCTCATTCTGAGAAGAACCTAAGTTGTCTGTTTTGCTACCTCATTTTTGAGATCTAAGTTGATATTTTTTTTAATAAATCCTTGTTTTCTGGATTCCCTCTTGGAGTGTTTTACTCAACATGACTTCCTCTGTGGCTTAGTGGTATACACATCGGTTTCCACACCAGAGACCTGGGTTCAAGACCCGGTCGTGACAGAAAAACCGAGTCAGACATGGACCCAGAGGCACTCAGTACACTCTCAGAAAAAAAGGTACAATGAGGGTACAATTTTGTTCCTAGAGGGAACAAAATATAAAATTGTACCTTTAAAGGTCCTATATTGGTCCTTAGGGTACAATTTTGTACCCAAATGGGCTATAAAGGTACAAATGTCCAGATTTAGGTTTGAAAGGTAAATTTTTGTACCTTTTATAGCACATTTGGATACAAAATTGTACCGTAAAGGACCAATTTGGCACCTTTAAAGGTACAATTATATATTTTGTTTCCCTATAGGAACAAAATTGTACCCTCAGCTCATGATAAGACCAAGACACTATATAACACTAATTTAAATGTATTAATACTAAACATTAATACTAAAATACATAATTTAAAAATATAATAAATAAATTGATTGAATTAATTATTTTAATAATTAAATTTTTTTATGTATTTAAATTAAATTTTTTTCTCAAAAATGTTTATAATTAAATTTATAATGAATGTAATTTTAATCATTAAAAACGTAAATACTGGTCTTTGCTTACTGTTTAAGACCCTATAGTTTATGGGATGTAGAATAAGAACCATGCAGAGTGACAGCCTCTTCATACAGGTGGTGATGCTGTCTCTTTAAGAATTTGGCTTGTTGAGACGTTATAGTAGTGTTTGTTACTGAGGCGGTCCGTCGAGTGTGCTGGCTGTTTACACAGAACTTCGCACGCTTTTCAAAGAAAAGTCTATTTTGGAGTCCACACTTTTCAGGTAAGAATGTATTAAAGATATATTTTTAATCTCATTTTTACATGTGAAGCCGTGTTCTGTTGATTTTTGTCTGACTCTCGGGTCTCGGCTTTCCCCCGCTTTAAGTGCTCCGGGCTGGCCTGCAGGATGGAGTTTGCTAAGATGTCTGCAGCTTATTAAAGAAGTTAATACAATGTGATATCGAAGTCACCGAGGGACATAACGTTATAGACGGTGAGTACTATATGCTGTTAGTTTTCTCGGTGTAAAAGTTCCCTTTATCGCCTACGTTACGTATTTGCGCCTTATATCTTGCGTTACGTTACTGCTTTATTAATAAGTGTTGCCACGGCGGAATATAATCGCAACCCAGATAGCAAAATACACTCGGGCCAGTTGCGGCGGCAGAAGCGAGCCGACGCTGCCGTATCCATGCACCGGAATCGGGCCGTGACCCGTGAGTAATGTGCGGTGTGGCCCAGAGCTCGCGCGACTAAAGTCTTCATATACCTTGGTATAAAACCTTTTGTTATTAATACTGGAAATTTGTAATTATCGATAATGTTTTATATTTTGAGGCCATTTTTCTAGCCACGGTTGACCGCTGAAGTGTAATTTTAGACGGTTATATAAGTTACACCGGCTTTTTGTGAAGAAAAATCACAATTTTGTCACCGACAAAGCGACTGATTATGTAAACGTGGCTAGTTACAAACGTGGCGTGTGTATGCTTGTACATATCTTCGTTTCAGTGTCTAAGTTACATTAATGTTGAGGAGTGTCCACAAACTCTCATGTCCAGAATAGTTGGTGCTTTACTATCGTTTAACGTTATACTTATGTTAATGTAGAATTATTAACATACCATGTTGTATAAATCGACGTTTTAAGTTATACTTTGTTCTTTAATGTAATAATTTGTCTCATCTGTTCTGAAACTGGTACCTTGAGCTATTTTACCTATTTTATTAATATCTCAAAATAAGTAAATAGTTATTGCTTTATCTTGTTGCTTTCCAGAAGTTTTTGAAGTTTCCAATTGTCTTTCAGGACCAGATTGAACAACAGAATGCAGCCTAACAGCATCAGACCAATGAAGGCATGTCATATGAAAGCATGGCTCAGTTACAAGATGTAAGTATGTATCATTATCTATACCATGGTTTTAATGGCTTACATACTATTTTAAATTTGTAGGTTTTTACTTACAAACAACAATAAATGTACACCCACATGTTTAAAATTATTTTCTAGGTTTTCATCGAAAGAAAAGAGATCAACTGAAGAATGCTATGGACCTGACTCTAAGGTGCTCTTTCTAAACTTTCTCCACTTGATTAATATTATTTAATTCTAGCTTTGGATGGATTCATTCATATTTGTTTGTATGCCACATCTTATGTTCCAGGAATTGATTTTACAGCAGCACTTCTCATGTTGCCAGCCTTGTTAAGCGAGACACTTCAACATTTTGTTGTGCTCAGGTGCGTATGTTGTTTTCTGTTTAGTATATGCTGTGATAAATGCATTTTATAATGCTTGATATTCTTTATATTAGGATGACGCAGTGGGTAGTGCTGTCACCTTACGGCAAGAAGGTCGCTGGTTCGAGCCTCGGCTGGGTCAGTTGGCATTTGTGTGAGGAGTTTGCATATTCTTCCAGTGTTCGTGAAGGTTTCCTCCAAGTGCTCCGGTTTCCCCACAAGTATAAAGACATGCGCTATGGCTGAATTTGGTAAGCTTATTTGTCTGTAGTGTATAAATGTGTGTGTGAATAAGTGTGTCTGGATGTTTCTTAATACTGGGTTGCAGCTAGAAGGGCATCTGCTGCATAAAACATATGCTGGATAAGTTGGTGGTTCATTCCACTGTGGCAACCCCAGATTAATAAAGGGACTAAGCCGAAAAGAAATTGAATGAATGAATGAAATTTATATTAGTCTTTTAATCTGTGATACTTTTTTTTTTAATCAGTGAATATTAATTATTTCACTTTCTATGCATGTGGATTTTCTCTTCATCAGTGATAGAGTGACTGATATTAATGTAATTATTGCTTTGTCATTTACAGTGAACCATCTTCACCACATCCAACAGTTCAAGTACAGGAGGAGGCCACCGACTGGACAACTGTGTTAACAAGACGAGTCACGGCAGTCTTCAGAGTTGATGGGATTGCGATTGGCCGAGCTGATGATGTGGACGAATATACATTTTTGACATATCCATCTTATTAGAAGATCACCTTGATGTTTCTGCAGTGGAATATTTTGAATGAACGGTGGACAGTGACAAGCCTCGATCTACTCCAGTTACCAGAGTGATCAACCTTGTTTTTTGTTTCTCTACATGCTCTTGGGATAATAAGAATCATCAAGTTAATCCAGCACACTGCTATCATTCATGCATAAAGCACATTTTTAAATAACTTGTGGTCCTAATGACTATCAAAGAACATTTTCCAGATATGAGTGCTTTACATGTCATGATTATCAAAAACATAAACACATATTGTGTTACAACAAATTACAACTCCACTTGAGGATGATGAGGAGTAATCTACTGATGTTGAGGAAGAGGCTACTGATGTATTTGGTTTTCTGCACTGTTGAAGCAATTTATAGAGAAAGTTTGCCTTCATTCTGAAATTCAGAGAAAATGTTGATGACAAATTATTTATTATGACCGAGTATTCTGACTAAAGACAAATACTTTGGACTTTGTAAAGTGCAGTACTTGATGTAGCCTGTGTAATGTGTTTATAAATCTTAAACAGTATTCTTGTGGTCTTTGTATTAAGTTAAGATTTAGTTTTTATTCTTATCTAAATTGTTCTTTTTACTGTTTTACATGTCTGCTTTATACTTGCTGTGTAATTTTATTTCTTAACACATTCAGTTGTGAGTTGTAATGAAATATTTCTACATTAATAAATAAAAATGGACATCTGTGAACCAAAATATTTTATTTATTTATTAGTGCATGCAGTCACCAAAAGATCAAAATGCCTGGGTCAGTACCCTGAAAATACTATATAATATAAAAAGGTACATTTTTGTACCTTCGGTGGGGGTACAAAATTGTCCCTTAAAGGGTACAAATGTAGAAGGTACAATTTTGTACCTTTAAATAGAGGTACAAATTTGTACCCTTAAGGGTACCACCCCAGTGACGGGCCATTTGTACCCTAAAAGGTACAATTTTGTACCTTTTTTTCTGAGAGTGTACCAAAGATCTGTTGGCAGTGATTGGCAGTCATGAAGCTTCGTTCCAGCGTTGTCAAGAGGAGGTGATGACAAAACACTCAGAGCTCCTTGCTGATGTCACGTCGTCCATTCGGCAACTCTTTCAAAGCCTTCCTGGGGTTTCTTCTCCTGCTTCTCCTGCTGCACCACCCCTAAGTACCAACAGTCCAGTAGCTGCTGCAGAACCCCGACTTCCACCCCCCAAACCATTCTCAGGAGATCCTAGTTCCTGTCAGGGATTTCTCACCCAGTGCTCTCTCACTTTTGAGCTTCAGCCCTCAAGTTTTCCCACTGACCGCTCAAAGATCGCTTATATTATCACCCTTCTGACTGACAAGGCATTATCTTGGGCCTCTGTGGCATGGGAGTCCCAGCCTTGTTATTGCCAGTCATACACAGCCTTTGAGAAGGAATTCAAGAAGGTGTTCAATCACCCAGTTAGTGGACAGGAGGCTTCCAAACGTCTCCTTACTCTCCGTCAAGGTCCTCGCAGCGCTGCAGACTTCGCCATTGAATTTCGAACTATTGCAGCAGGTAGTGGATGGAATGACGAGGCCTTAAGAGTCTGCTTTCTGGGCGGATTAGCTGAATTCATTCAAGATGAGATGGCCACCCGGGAACCAGCCAAAGACCTAGAATCCCTTATTGATATGGCCATTCGCCTTGATATTCGCTTGAGAGAACGGAGAATGACTCGAGGCAGAGCATCCCAGTCCCAAACTCCTGTTCACAAACCTGCATCTCCAGTTCATGCTCCACCAGTCAGACTTCCCTCAGTCAATGAACAAGCTCCCGAGCCTCCAGAAGATATGCAGCTAGGTCGTTCCAGACTCTCTCCCAGTGAAAGGGACAGACGGATGAGGGAGCGACGATGCCTTTACTGTGGTATGTCTGGTCATTTTCGATCCACTTGTCCAGAACTGTCAGGAAACGAGGGTCCCCACCGAGTTACAGGAGGACTGTGATGGGGAAAATAAGAGTTCCTCCTGCCAACACCGTTCTAGCTCTCAAAGCTATTTTGTCCTGGGAGAGTCATCAGTTCCCAGTCCAGGCAATGATCGATTCAGGGGCCGCAGGTAATTTCATAGATCTCTCCTTGGCCAAGAAACTTAAGATTCCTACCCACCTTCTCCCTCATCCCCAGTCAGTAACTGCTTTGGATGGTAGACCCCTTGAACCCGGCAAAGTAACTGAGGCCACTCAGTCCCTAAAGCTTACCATTGCTAAACATCAGCAGGAGGAGACTTTCTATCTTATTGACTCTCCCGAGTATCCGGTCATTCTAGGTCATCCCTGGTTGCACAGACATAATCCCCATATCAACTGGTCTACTGGTTCCATTCTAGATTGGAGTCCTTCATGTCACTTCACCTGTTTTACCCAGAGCCTCTCTGCCCCTCATCCCGAGCCTCAAGATTCTGTAGATCTGTCTCAAGTTCCCGCTGTCTATCATAAGTTTAGGGCAGTATTCAGTAAGTCTCGAGCCACCTCTTTGCGACCTCACCGCCCATACGACTGTGCAATTGACCTTCTCCCCGGTTCCTCCCCTCCTAGAGGCAGAGTCTTCTCCCTATCTCCCCCTGAACAGGCTGCTATGAATGCTTACATCCAAGAGTCCCTGGCAACTGGCATCATCCGAGCCTCCACTTCCCCTGCTGGTGCTGGCTTCTTCTTTGTGGGGAAGAAGGATGGGGGGGCTTAGGCCTTGTATCGATTACCGAGGTCTCAACAAGATAACCATTCGGAATCGATATCCCCTGCCTCTTATGGCTACTGCCTTTGAGCTGCTGCAGGGAGCTTCCATTTTTACCTAGCTCGACCTTCGCAATGCCTACCATCTGGTGCGGATACGGCAAGGAGATGAATGGAAGACTGCTTTTAACACCCCCACAGGCCACTATGAATACCTGGTGATGCCTTTCGGCCTTACCAATGCCCCTGCCGTGTTCCAGGCACTTATCAACGACATCCTCCGAGACATGTTAAATATATTTGTATTCGTTTATCTGGACGATATACTTATATTTTCCAATTCCATGGAGGAGCACGAGGGCCATGTCAGCAGGGTACTCCAAAGACTCCTTGAAAATCATCTCTTTGTCAAGCCAGAAAAATGTGAGTTTCATGTTTCCCTGACTAAGTTTCTTGGGTACATTGTCACCCCTGGTCACCTGGAGATGGACCCTAGTAAGATTAAAGCTGTTCTCAACTGGCCTATTCCAACCACAGTAAAAGAGGTGCAACGGTTTGTGGGCTTTGCAAACTTTTACAGGAAGTTTATCAGGAATTTCAGCTCAGTTGTGGCTCCCTTGACAGCACTGACAAAGGGAGGAGGAGTCAAGATTGAATGGGGCCCTAAAGCAGCGGCTGCCTTCCAGGATCTCAAGGATCGATTCACCTCAGCTCCCATACTCTCTATCCCTAATCCAGACATACCCTTTATGGTAGAGGTGGATGCCTCAGATGTGGGTGTAGGAGCCATTTTATCACAGAGGATTGAGGATGGAAAACTACACCCCTGTGCTTTCATGTCACGTCGCCTGTCTAATGCCGAGCGCAACTACCACGTGGGGGACCGAGAGCTGCTTGCTGTTAAGTTGGCCTTGGAAGAATGGCGCCATTGGCTTGAGGGCGCTCGACATCCTTTCCAAGTACTTACAGACCATAAGAACCTAGAATATCTCTAGCAGGCCAAGCAACTGAACCCTCGGCAGGCTCGATGGTCTCTGTTTTTCAACATATTTCAGTTCATCCTGACTTATAGACCCGGTTTTAAGAACCTTAAGCCTGATGCCTTGTCCCGAGCCTACTCTCCAGAGACACATGAAAAACCTGTTTCTTCTATTATTCCTAGTTCAAGGATTGTTGCCCCCCTCAGATGGGATCTGGAAGAAGTGGTCCGTAAGGCTCAAACCAAAGAACCTGATCCAGGGAATGGACCGTTGGGGGCTCTATATGTCCCTCGAGCAGTGCGAGTTTAGGTCTTGCAGTGGGGTCATGAGTCTGTATTGACCTGCCACCCAGGTAGTTCCCGTACTTTAGAATTCCTCCGACGTCGCTTTTGGTGACCTTCCATAAAGGAAGATGTTAAAGGTTATGTGGAGGCCTGCCAAGTATGTTGTCAGGGAAAATCATCACACCAGCGACCTCAGGGACTGCTCCATCCCTTACCTGTTCCCCACAGGCCTTGGTCACACCTTTCCCTGGATTTCATTACAGGACTTCCACTCTCCCAGGGCAACACGGTCATATTGGTTGTGGTGGACCGATTTTCCAAGGCTGCCCGGTTCATTCCTCTGCCCAAGTTGCCATCGGCTAAAGAGACTGCTGAGCTCATAATAAGCCATGTTTTCAGAGTTTTTGTCATTCCCCAAGACATTGTTTCTGACCGAGGTCCACAATTTCTGTCCAGATTCTGGGGGGCTTTTTGCAGACTCTTCGGAACCACTGCCAGCCTATCATCCGGGTTCCATCCTGAGTCTAATGGTCAGACGGAACGAGTTAACCAAGATTTGGAAACCACTCTACGGTGCATGGCAGCCAATAACCCCACCACTTGGTCATCTTACATAATGTGGGCTGAATATGCCCACAACACCCTCAAGTCCTCAGCCACCAGACTTTCCCCTTTTGAATGCCAATTTGGTTATACCCCTCCATTGTTTCCTGAGAAAGAGGTCCAGGTGGGAGTTCCCTCAGCCCAGCACTTTGTTCGACGCTGTCGACGAACCTGGAGAAGAGCTAGAAGCGCTCTCCTTCGAACCTCCCTGAGATACCAACATCAGGCTAATCGCCGTCGTCGAAGGCCTCCTGCTTTCCGTGTTGGCCAGAGAGTCTGGTTGGCCACTAAGAACCTTCCACTCCGGGTTGAGTCGAGAAAATTGTCCCAGAGGTTAATCGGGCCATTAAGAATAGCCAGGAAAGTTAACCCTGTTTCTTATCGTTTGTATCTTCCTCATTCACTTAGAATTAATCCCACATTTCATGTCTCTTTATTAAAACCTGTCTTGTCTTCTCCCTTTGTCTGTGTTCCTCACTTGGTTTTTGAGTCATCTCTGGTGAACTTGCCTTGCGTTTCCCTTGATCTCCTGAGCTACGTCTAGTAAGAGTGTTTTATTTTCCTTGTTGCTGACTGCATTAATTATCTGTTTGTTTTCTCCCCTCGTGGAGTTTTCTTTACATGTTTATTATACTGTTAGAGTATTTTGTATACCTCATTCTGAGAAGAACCTAAGTTGTCTGTTTTGCTACCTCATTTTTGAGAAGAACCTAAGTTGATATTTTTTTTAATAAATCCTTGTTTTCTGGATTCCCTCTTGGAGAGTTTTCGTTTGGGTCCAACACGACTTCCTCTGTGGCTTAGTGGTATACACATTGGTTTCCACACCAGAGACCCGGGTTCAAGACCCGGTCGTGACAAAATATCGTTAAAATAATTATATAAGACATGTTTGGGAAGTTTGACATGAGAATATTAGACTGGAACCCCTCATTTGGGGAGAACGCTGCACAGCATTGCTAGTCTCTGGTGGTGAAGATGAAACTAGTTGGCGTGGGTAAGCCTCATTGAAAATACATGCATCATCCCAAATTTTGGCAAAACGTAAAAAACATTGGTGCATTTTGTTGTACGTTTCAGATGACATATTCACTAAAGGGTGCTGTTTACATTTTTGCAAATCTAAAATATGCTACTTAGGGTATGTTTTGTTGTACGTTTCAAATGCAAATACCTATCGTGCATGTCCATGAGAAATTAGGGTTTGTCGTACAGATCAACTTAACCAGCGATCTACTGAAAAAAAGCCTTACTTAAACCCAATAAATAGTGTTTTCAAAAGCAAATGTAACATAAATTTGAACTGCAATCATGTAGTTTTAACTTGGTTTTACATCGCTTTTCTCGTTTTTTAAAATAGAGCTTTACAAGCAAACACAGTATAAACGGAACTATCAAACAAATTGACTTAGCCAGAAATGTTGTCGGTATGGAGACAGATAGGTGAGGCAAACGTATTCGATTACAAATTATAGGCATAAGCCTCTTTCAAACAGTGATGCCGGTAAATATCAGGAAAATTTCCTGAACAACTTTAACGTTAAATTCAAAAAAGCGCTGTTCACACAGGCACGGACGTTACGGAATTTTTCCAGAAAAAAGCATTTACACATCCACCCCAAAATACCGGTACATTCTGACATCATTAACCAGGGGGCTGTTCCAGGAAGCAGGTTATGTGACATACCCGGGTAAGTTTGAGAGTAAGTAGGTGGATAACTTCAGCTTTGGTTCCAAAATCGGAGGTAACTTCTGGTTATGTTAAGTAGCCATAGCAACTTACTCTCTGAAGAGAACCTGATCCAGAGCAAGTTATGTTCAGAGAGTAAGTTGCTATGTCCCAGAGTTTGTCTGTTTCAGAGAGTTTACTGAGCATTGCATGCTCTTTTGATGAGAATATTTTTGGATGTGGACACACAGATACAAGTTTTTTCGTTGTGAGAGGGTTATAAGTGCATGTTTTTTTTTCATAACCAAATTTATAATGTTAATATATATAACAAACCTTTTTGAAATCAAATGTGACAAACCGCGGGTCTGCGCTTACCATAAAAAATATTCAGTGCAGCTCTTTGTATTCGCGTCAGGGCATTTTAGGTAACTGTACAATGTGGCAGTATGACCACCTGTACAGTATGCCTGGCACTGAACAGTTTTTTACACTTTTGTACAATAACTTGGTCATAAATCACTGCGTATCATTACACAGGTGAATTAGAACATGGCAATAGTGTAGTGGACAGTGCGTCGATAAAGAACAACGGAGCTCACAACGGAGCGAGTTCGAAGCTCACTTACAGAGTTTGTGTTTTTTCTCTCCTTCTGCACCCTCACAATTTTCTGTATAATATTATAAGAATTCCAGCTTTGTCTTTTATAGGAAAATATATCTATAATTTAAAATGTAGGACGTCGTTCATATGTATACATTCACGCACACACACCTACATTTTTTTACGCGCACACACCTACATTTTTTAATATAATATTTTTTTCAGGGTTTCCAAATGCTATTGTGTGCATTAATTGCAGCCAGGTTTAAAGCTCCATCAGCCACTAAAGGACACTGATAATATGAAATCTAACCATAGTATAAATGTGCAGGTACAACTTAATTTTCTGTCCTTAATCTTTTGGTGTTTTAACTATTAAACTCATTACTGCTTCCACTTACCAGCTCATACTGTATGTGATGAC
Source organism: Danio rerio (assembly GCF_052040795.2). Lineage (NCBI taxonomy): Eukaryota > Metazoa > Chordata > Actinopteri > Cypriniformes > Danionidae > Danio > Danio rerio. The sequence continues at coordinate 25,764,921 of NC_141045.1, read as the reverse complement.
CCCACCTCATCACTATATGTTGAGGATAAATGGCTGATTTTCAGGAAGTAATGATTCAAGTGTATAATACAAATATAGTAATAAAAAAAACTATAAAGCAAATGTTGCTTTACACATTGTTTATTTTTATTATATTTGTATTATATAATAAAATCATTACTGGGCACTACATTGTTACTTGCTGGAGGACAAAAGATACCCTTTTCTGCCTTATACGATGACACGTACCTGCAGCCTGACCCAGAGGAAATCTTAGTGACCCAAGCAAACAAAAGAGATGGAGGAGTGCTAATATAAATATATAATAATAATTTTTCAAAAAACTATGTTTAATCAAATAGTTTTGTCTGTTCATTTGTTCATTTACTGAAATAAAATGAATGATTTTGTACACTGCTTTATACACGCACCTTTCAACGTGTAACATATTTTTCATAAACATTTCTCACCTTAAGTTGATGCTCATGTGACTTTATCTTTGAAGATGGACCTTATACAGCTACTTTAGAATTTAAATATGTAGATAAAAGATTTTGTGATCCAAGAGTAATATTAAAATATGGAAAAGTGCAGAAAATTCTTACACTGCTTGTTAGTTGAGGCAGAAGGAACTTTGTCTGCATGCAAAATAAAAAGCATAAAAAGAACCTAAAGCTACATGACAACAATCACTTACAACAGTGACAGATAGTGTGGTTTAAGTTAAAAACTCAACCACTGATAAGCCTTTATTATAGGACACAGCAGTTAGACAGGCCTCTTTCTATTAGCTGCATGACAGAAAGATTATTCTAGAGTGTTAAATACAGAGCTCCAGTAATTAAATATTATCTTTAAGGAGAATGTTTCTGTGTTTAATTACTTTGTACAGAGTTCTAGCTCCAGAAAGATTACAATTTCTATAAGCCTTAGTCAATACACATATTGTGGCCTTAAGAAATTAATGGCAAGAAAAATAAATGCATAAATGGTTACACAACATACTCAAAAAGGATGTTAAATAGTAGTTTAATTTATCATTACAATAAAATTGAGTGTGGCATGTGTAATTTAATGAACTAACAAACTTTATTATTTATTTGTTCTTTTCTTATTTATTTCTTATTTCTTATCTGTGTAATCCCTGTGATTAAAACCTTCAGCTCTGCCTCTGTAAAGTGCGTTGTCCTTTTTTTCTCACCGTGACTTTCTATGGTGACTCGTGAATTCGGGGATCTACTGAAAATGCCTTCAGTTATGTGCCGTGCACGCGCATTAACCCGCGGTTATCTTCAGGAGGTTGATTTAACTAACTCTTATCACCTGTTTTGGAACCAACATACTCGCGGTAAGCAGGTTTTGGGTAAATCAACCGAGAGTTCAGGGTTTAGCAGATGGTAAGTTAACCCAGCTTTCTGGAATACCCCCAGAAATTACCTTTGCGGCTGGGCTTGTATTTGTAAACATTTAACTACATTATAAACACTGTGGATGGATCAGTATTGTGAACAACTTCGATAAAAACAAATAGAAAAAAACTTTCGCATGTCGAAATGTACATGATATGTGTGTGTGCTGGTGCTCACGGCCACACGCGACACGTCAAGCAACTGAAGGAAGCGGAGCTTAAAGGTAAACAAACAACGACTTATAAGCATCTTATCGATAATTATTTAGACAATTGGCATTAAGATGAACATATAAACATTATCTGACTAACTTCTAGCAGCTAAATGTGTCTGGGAAAATATTCAAAGACTTTTATTCTCATAAACCGTGCGGATGTGAATGCGTCTGACTATTCTGATTGGTTTATAGCAATAGGCAGACGTCTCATGTCAGCACATTCCAGACGTGCACGCACTCTTTGCGGCAATCTTCCTTTTGCGTTCATACAGCGCAGCATTCCAACAAATTACCGGTAATGTTACAACTTCTCTTTCTGGAAAATAGGCAGAACAAATTTACCGGTATTTTCAAAAAGGGCCTGTTCATACATACAGACCTTTCTGGAAAATTGCTGGTAATTTTTCCTGGAGTTTGCAAGAGGCCTCACTGCTCATGCTCCTGGGCTATTGGCACAGCCCTGTCCGATAAAAACCCTGGCTCGCACTGACCCGACAGTGAAAATGCGGCTATTACAGAAGAGGCCGGGTGAAAAAGTGTTTTAAATCAGGAGTGCAATACCGAGTTCAACCACTGGGTGCCAATCTTACATACTGCACCTTAGTGTAATTGTTTGCTGTTTCACAAAAATGTAGGCAGAAGCACATAACTCAAATGAGTCTGTGTTGGATTAATCAAAGCTCTGAATATGCTTTGATCTAAATGAAAGTGATGAAGCATCTCGGCTGTGTTTGTTGGAGGATTTACTGAACTTGGTGAAAGCGAGGCATTGAAACTGATGGACTAATTCATCCTGTAAGCTGCTCATCTGGTGATGCTGAATTTAAACGATGAATCCTTCCTGCGTGCGGATGGACAAGAGCATTACCTCTCTGATGACACAGGCCTGCATATATGGATATCCAGTGGAGGCCTTGCACTGGATATATTATATAATGTAATGTTTTTCATTCGTTATTTTACAGTATTGAAGTAACTTAAATTGAACTTTTGCTTTCATTACCCTATTATTTTAACAGTATTACCATGTGAGTAATTATGAACATTGAATCAAATATTAATGAAATACAAATATTTTATTATTTGTATGTTGTCAGTTGTTAAAATATAACATGATTAAAATAATAATGTTATGGCAGTGAGATTTTCAATGGCTCTGGGTACAAGTAATCTGTGTTGACTCTCTGGAGAACATTTTATTAATTCATTTATTTTTAAACTTATTGCTGCACTCAAGAAAGTTTCAGACTGGTTATATTGTTCATGTCTTACCCTCAAAGTAAGTAAACCTGTGGGTTTTTTTTTAATTAAGAAAAATGAGGAGCATTGCTCATATATTTTGGTTATTGGAGAAGTAATAAATATAGTTGATCATTTGAAATATTTAGGTATAATTATTGACACTAACTTGAATAAAAAACACATTAAGAAGGTTTGCAAAAATGCTAGAGCAAGCCTTAGGCTTAATAGAAACATTAGGCATCAGTTATCTATGAATTTTTCAAGAATACAAAGATTTTCCCTCACTTATGTTATTGTGCTACAAGCTGGTCCCACACGTATATTACAACATTAAAACTATTGTATGTTATATATAAACAAACTATTAACATTTTAGCTAAAAAGCCAAGGAGCTATAACTAACTTTAGTAAAAAAAAATACTAACAATCAACAATTTCTTATTTTATACAGATGTATGTTTATTGTATAAAATATTTAATGATCTTGCACCACCACCCCTCAAACAATGTGTGATCGTTGGCCAGGACAATATAAGACACACTAGGTCATTGATTAGAGGTGATTGTTCAGTTAAACTTAGGAGAACTGCTTTTGGACAATCATTTTTTTCAGTTAAAGCAGCAGAAAGACAGATTAAAATACTAGTGTATATCAGAAGGGGGGCGAGGCAGTGGCGCAGTAGAGTGCTGTCGCCTCACAGCAAGAAGGTCGCTGGTTCGAACCTCGGCTCAGTTGGCGTTTCTGTGTGGAGTTTGCATGTTCTCCCTGCTGTTGCGTGGGTTTCCTCCGGGTGCTCCGGTTTCCCCCACAGTCCAAAGACATGCGGTACAGGTGAATTGGGTAGGCTAAATTGTCCGTAGTGTATGAGTGTGTGTGTGAATGTGTGTGGATGTTTCCCAGAGATGGGTTGCGGCTGGAAGGGCATCCGCCGTGTAAAAACAAGCTGGATAAGTTGGTGGTTCATTCTGCTATGGCGACCCCGGATTAATAAAGGGACTAAGCCGACAAGAAAATTAATGAATGAATAGATCAGAAGAAATAGCACTTTTAATCATTTTAAAATTGTTCTTAAAATTTGGCTTAAACAAAATCAAATATGCAGCCACTGATTTAATTTCATTTTATTGACAATGATATATTGTATGTATTGTACTGTTAGTGTATATTGTATTATTTTTTACTGTTAAATTTGTTATAACTTCCTGCCCAGGGACTACAGATCTAAATTAGATTTATAGCTAACTCCGGCACAACATGTCATGTTGTACATTGTCCCTGTATAAATAAATAAAATAAATAAAGAAAACGAACAATGAATAATAAGTAGTTTTTTCACATGTAGTTAATGCAGTTTTAGTTTTGAAACCTGACTGTTCCCATACATTGGCTAAAAACTTGTGAATGTGTACATTAAAGGGCCATGAATCCACCCCCACCACCACTCTCCGTCTTAGCAGGGTGTTTTCAAACCACCATTTTAAAAAAAAAGGCGGGAAAATAAGTCCAGCATTGTTTAGGTAGGAGTATCAAGTGATGAATAAGGGAAGGGTTTGCATGAAAAGAGGAGTTTCATTACGTGCACGTGCACGTGCTGATTTTCACAGCGTGAAAATCTTTGTGTCTGGGGTAAGATGAAGGAGGCACTAAACATGAATCCAAAGAATTTCGATGAACTCTGGGAGTCCTGTAAGAATGCTTTATTTGTCATTTCAGATGATTTTACTAATAATAAATTTGAGTCATTGCAGAGATGTATGGATGCAGTCCTTCAAGCTCATGGGAGTCAAACACTTCAAAGCACCATGACCTTTATTTTCTGTAGTGTACATTATTTCTGTTAAAGTGACAAGACTTTGCTTAAGCAAAATCAGACCTTACTGTCTTAAATAAATAATTAAAAATTAAGGCATGATCATATTTTATTTTGGTAAATGAGCATCATTTAGTGGCCTTTGCCTTTCATATAAGCCACTACTGATACCAAATGATCAACTAAAAGTCAGATTATTATTTGTTGTTCCTAAAACTTGTATAGGCGACAAGACTTTTGTCAGGTAATGTATTTTGGATGAGCCAAATTTCGTCAACCAACCATTTAACACAATGCTTCCTACTATAACCTACTATAAGATGATTTACCTATTAGCAAAAATCTGCTGTAAAAAAATTACAGTTAAGTTAATGGCTAGCTAGCTTGTCATGTTAACAAAATAACTGAACGTTTGTGTGGGGCTTCTGTTTAAGTTCTAAATGGAAATGGAAAATGTAAATGGAAGTAATGGAAAATGCGGTCACATTAGCAGGCAAAAATAGTCAACTACTGTATCTATTATTAATCGTGGAGTGATATATGAAGCACAGCTCACACAGGAGCAACATTCTGCTGCTTAATGTAATAAATCATCATAACCACTGCAAGATCTGTAAGGAATTCTTTCTACCTCATGCACAATTCAAGATATGTATGGATTCCACATGTAAAATAAGCAGAATGATGCAGAATGTTAACCGTAGCTTACAATTATACTAAATGAAGGCCTAGGCTTACAGGATGATTTTCTCTCATTTTTATCTTCATAATTTTTTCGAGATGTATCATATCCAAACAAATGCAGAGAAAACATGCAAAATTACTTCCTGTTGCTACAGTACATGGCGCTAATGGCTCGGTCCCACTGAGTGGTACAATACGGTACTGTACGAGTCACCTTTATCAGGCTTGCATTTCCACTGCTAAAAGGGTACCAATGGTACTCTTTTAGTGGCCGTCGTGTACAACAGAAAGTTTCAGTGAACGTCATTCTCGCTCGAGGAAATGTCAAAGTAAAGCTGTACAGGTCGTTTACATATCGAAGGAGAAGCACTTCTCACAAAACAGAGGCTTTATACACATAAATACCAGTGTATAAATGTTCATTACAAACTTTTGTCTGAACATGATTTGATTATAACTGCAGATCAATGATGCGAAATAGCCTACTGTAAGCCTACTGTAACATCTGCAATTATATAAATCTTATAATTAAATGCGACATATAAACACACACAGACCTTTACAGTCTGCGATATGTAACCAATTACAGAAAAACTACACACAGCACAGTCCTTATTTGGGTTCAAAAACAACATGCAACAGTGGTGATGATAATGGTTAAACATGTGTTGCGTTCGCAGGTCTGTGTGTGGGTGTGTATTACCTCCCATACACCCCCCACCCCAATTACGTGAGTGATGTCACCGGGTTATGGCTGGATTGAAGTAGGGCCTCTAGGATTTTTTCCAGCTGTGGCGGCAGACTTTGTTGGGCATTTTACACAGATCTACCACTACATGTGGCGTTATTTCATTGACACATGTCGTGGGCGCAGTATTAAGATGAGATCGCCATAATGTAATAGCCTACAAGCATGTCAATCTCTGCTTGAGCACCGATTTCCTCTGTTCATGCAAAAAACTTCTTGCGCACCCTCAAATATACGCTGCTCAAGTGCAGATTTTCTTGCGCCCTCAAATAAAAGCGGCTGAAGTGTGATTTAGTGCGTTTATGTACCGAGTATGTCTATAACATTCATTAGATTTGCTAGGAATATTTATGAATGTCTCCCATAGACTTGCGAAGCGGACCGCTGCATTAATGCGTCCTGACTCCTGAAGTAAAGTGAAATGGCTATAAACTCCAGCAAGATAAAGTTATTATATGCAGAGCCACAGACCTTTATCTATAAATAAAGTATAATTATGGAAACTTTGTTCATTATAACTGAAAGCTTTGCCGTGTTTGCTGGCCTCACGCATCACGCACCTGTTAGTCTGTCAGTCAGCACGTCACCTTAAAGGGTTAAACAGTACGCACAGCACTACTACGGTCACAGAAAAGTTTGCACTGTTATTATTCACGTACCTTTTAATACGTTTTCAGTGCGATTTTATCCTGCTATTTAAAAAACGACTGAATATTTTGAATAAGAAGCTGTAATGTAGCCATGGCGGGATGAATTTTGGTGTGGCGCCCCGCCATGGAGAAACAAATTTTGAGGAAACCATGGTGTACATACACGGTTTGAAGCAGTAGGGGTTGGATTTCACACTTTTCTTTATTGTAAATATTTTTGCTTGCTTTTATATATAGGAAGAAAGTGAGGTTGAATATTCATTCATTCATTTTCTTTTTGGCTTAGTCCCTTTATTGATCTGGGGTCGCCACAGCGGAATTAACCGCCAACGTATCCAGCATGTGTTTTATGTAGCGGATGCCCTTCCAGCTGCAACCCATCTCGGGGAAACATTCATTCACACTCATACACTACGGACAATTTAGCCTACCCAATTCACCTGTACCTAATGTCTTTGGACTGTGGGGGAAACCGGAGCACCCAGAGGAAACCCACGCGAATGCAGGGAGAACATGCAAACTCCACACAGACACGCCAACTGACCCAGCCGAGGCTCGAACCAGCAACCTTCTTGCTGTGATGCATGTCAGAAGCACTTCAATAATCACGAGCATGTTATTATCATCAGCTCAAGAAGATTGTTATTTCAAATTTAGACGTGGGGTGAACGCATGCAAGAAAGTGAAACCGCTCGCGCTTTAGAGGCCTTGTTAAAAACTACAGGGCACAGGGTATTCTGCTCTTCTTCTAGGCATTGTGGCTGTTTATCAAGACGACGACAAGGTTTGTTTGAGCTCGGATCGACCATGGCTCATTATTATATGTTTATATTATTACGGTGTAATATATTTAAAAATGGCGCTTGCTTTGTTTTCATTCTTCTGGCTTGTTGAGTGAGTGAGGTATCTCTGTAAACCAATAGCGTTCAGCTGCACATTTTGCTCTGCCTTTGGGTGCCCTTTTGTTGTGTTAGATACCCTTTGCAAAGGGAAACGGGCCATTATTGAAAATAAAGAAATAACCCCAGTACGAAAGGTGGCACTGTGCAACTTCTGACACTTGCTTATTGGAAGAAAAGAGACAGTAGCTGCGTCCAAAGCCGCCTATTACTAAGTAGGTACTGCATTTGAATTTAAATGTACTACTCGGCCGTTAGAAAAGTAAGTTCTATACAGTATGTTTGTGGGCAGTATAAATGGAATTCGGACATACTACATCCGCCATTTTCTCATGATCACCTGACCCACCCGCGTCAGTTGTGTCGCTTTACTCCCATTTATGAATTCTGTCGCGGGGTATCATGGGATAGTGCTGAGTACATGGAATGCGCACTTCCGAATCTCGCCAGATATAGTAAGTTATTCTGGTACTTCTCGCATACTGATTTTCGAATTCTATGAATTCAGGCATACTACTTGGCTTGCATACTGATGGGCGCAGCCAAAGTTTACAAGTTCATTAAAACCATTTACATGTTATTTTTTAAATGTGGCACAAACTTCAGAAACCAATGAACCAAGCAGTTCCACATTTATCTTGCCTTGATGCATCTTATTCATTAGAAATATGTGCTCATCTAGACCAGGGATGGGCAAACTTGATCCTCGAGGGTCAGTGTCCCTGCAGAGTTTTGTTCCAACACTAGTCAAACAAACCTGAACATGCTAATCAGTTTTTTAGTCTTTAAGATCACAAGAAATCTATAAGCAGGTGCGTTTGATTAGGGTTGGAGTTAAACTGTGCAGGACACCGGCCCTCCAGGACCGAGTTTGCCCACCCCTGATCTAGACTATTTTGTGCTTTAGCGCCACAGAGTTGTGTTGTACAAATAGAGCACTAGAGAGCGATTATTTATAGCCTTATTTCTGAAACATATAGCACCCTAAGTAATGCATTTGCAAAAATAAACACAGCGCCCTATAGTGGATATGTCATCTGAAACATGCAGCGCAATGTACCTGCCACAATGTATATTTTACATTTCGCAAAAATGTAGGCTAAGGCACGTATGTTCAATGAGCCTGGGTGGGATTTAATACAGATATCCTAGCAGTTCTGGTCTTCGTGACTGTACTGTAATAACCCGATAGGGAAGTTGCTGATGCTCACAATTTCCTCAACTCCCTAATGACACATAATGGCTTTGAATAACTGCTGCCAGCACTGTCATTTAGAGGCAACTACGAGCTCCTCAAAGAAGGAAACGGATAGCATCCACAGAGAAGTGAGGCTCTTAGTACAACGGCGACAATAGTAGAAATGAATCCGTGCAAAGATAGAGGCCAGAGGTCAGTCTTTTTTATGGAACTGACATATCATGTGGCCCACCATCGTTACAGTTAATCTATAAAGTACTATAAAATCCAAGAAGCCATTTACGGGCTGTAGTTCAGCTAATAGCGTGAGGGCCCATTACTGTCAATCCTCCATCAAACCATTCTCTGTAGCCACAGACCTACACATGAAGGGTTCAGTGTCTGCCATTTAAACCAACAATCTCACAGAACCACAAGCCATACAGTACCTCTGGTATACATATGCTTAAATCAATTGCCCTAATTAAGAACAATTCCTGCCTACGCTTGCTTTGCTAAGTCGTGAGCATCCAGCTAAACTCGAGGGCTGTTATTTGGCTGGTTATCACATGTGCTTTCTCCTATAAATAACATGGCCTATGAGACCTGTCAGGGACCAACCATCCATTCTCCCAGACACAAATGTGGCTGACGCTTAACACATTAGGGGGGAAAAGCAAAAACAGGCTGCATATAGAACAGTTCTATAAATGCAGTGAAACACCTATTGTATTTATCTGTGGTTTTAAGCAGTCCAATAAAATTGTTATACTGTTTATTAGATGATTTTAGAGATTTTTTTTTGTGCAATTTACAGTTGTACTTTGATTTATTTGTAATTTTTTACAGTTTATAAGGACATACAACAAAGAAATTAGTATTAGTTTAAAGAACTACATATTTATTGCATTAACTTTACATGAAAATATCATTTTAAAAAGTGGGTCGATTTTATATATCATTGTCTTAGTATTAAAATCATTTACTATGAGTCTTACTATAATTGTTACCAATTACAATCAATATATACTGTTTAACAATTAATATTAAACTGAAATAAATAAAAAAGTAATCATTTTTAGCAGTACTAAAATGGTAATAAAATGAAATAAATCAACAAAGACCAATATTATTCTACAAAACAACAAAAAACGAACGAGTTCCCGGAGCACAACAGAAGTACAAAAATTAAACAGAATAGCATAAGCATGAAAGTCAATATAATATAATATAATATAATATTATAAAGAGTTCAGATGCAAAAACCTTTAAATGCTGCCTGTAATTTTCTACTAAATTTAGCATTTTTATCAGGGCACTTTGTGTATTTTTAGCAATTTCACTTTTATAGTGATGAATAAATCCTTTCCGTTGACTTAAAAGTGAAATAGTTCAACATAAACAAAGGAGGCAGAAAATAATACTCAATTACTATGGAAATTTTAGATGGCACTTGGAGATGGCAGATGGAGTTATAGTGTAACGATGGTTTTGTTCTGTAGACTATCGAGAAAAAATATATATTAAATGGACTAATAATTTTACCTTAAAATGTTTTTTTTTTAAATAAATTATGTATTTAATATATTTATTTTTTATTTATAATTATATGCAATAAAGGACACGCAAACACTATATTTAGCTGCAGTATGAACTCTACTGACTGGCTTCTCCCTTTGAGAAATCAAACTCCTTTCCACAAATTGAACTAAAAAAAAAAACAAAAAAAACAAAAATCAATTAATTTTTGGTATTTCATTTTTAATTTAATAAATCAGTTTCACTTTCATTCAGCATTTGCCGGACAGCATAAACATGATGTGTTGAATACTTATTTTCCCCCACTGTATGTTGAGCTCTATACATCTGTGGGTGCAGTAAATAAAGATACCTATAGTAGTTACTTGGCTATTTCACTGTTGCTGAAGAGTGGTACAGTATCTGTGGTTTTCATTCAGAGATGACTTACTGCTTCAGTTGCTTCAGTGTAGATGAATTCAAGCCATTGTGGCAATTCTAGCATGACAATATGTCTGTGCACAAAGCGAGGTGAATACAGAAATGATGTATGGTGGAAGAATTCGACTGACCTTCACAATGGCCAGAGCAAAATCCCGCTGAATTGAAGAGACAAAAAGGTTTTGAGCACTGACTGGAGTCAGGACTCGTCTAGAAAGTGTTGGTTCCTGTATTTATTTGCTGTCTGTTTTTTTATAGGGATGCACCATTTTAGTTATATAAAGCATAGGTTGATTCTTTTAATTTATAGTGGGTTAAAAAACCCAAATATCTGTATCTGTATTAAATATCTTTACTGTATATGACATGGGCCTGCTGATTAGAACTTTTTGCAGTGGTTAACATTTGTCAAATTGTAAAAGTAGACTTAAAAAAATATAAATAAATAAACAATATCCTACTTGATAATAATAATAATAATATTAATGATAATAATAATAATAATAATCATCATCATCATCATCATTAATATTATTATTAAAGTATGATTTTTTCATTTCTAATAAATAATAAATATTAAATTAAATTTTATAATAAATAGCTAAATTATTTATTTGTTTATATGATTAATATGATATTAGAATATGTGTTAGCTTTTGTAAGTGATTTATGTTTTAGAATAGAATAAGTAATGTTCAACTTCTCAATAATATTAGTAAAGCAAACATAGGCCCTGTGTGGCATTTACATATATTTCAGTTAAAACGGAAAGCGAGTGCATGTTTTTTTTTACCAAAACTAATATTGGATTTTATTTTAAATGCATGTTTGTGTAAAACAATATAATTTGCACAAAGAAATGACGGGGTTCTTCTCTAAAGAAGTTGTTACTCCACCCAGTTTAGAGCATCATTATGGGCGTTTTACGTTATAACTAACGTAGTTCGTCAGAGAAACTACACGTTTTGGGAAACTGTCGTCACTACATCGTTCATTTCCCAAACGATGCATCGTATTATGATAGTTCAGCCCCAAGTTACGTCAGTGTTTGGGAAACGCACCCCTGGTCAGTGTCCTCAGCAATAAATGCATGGAGAATATTAAAGTTTTATTAAGATGAACTGTTGGTGATTGAATGGGTGTTGGCCAGATTGGGAAGTAGCTATACATGAACCAAGGAACATTAAGACCTGTATAAAAAGATTAAAGACCTACAACACGCTATTTCAGTAAATTTTTTAAATTTTAAGGCCCAAAATTCTGTTTTTGAGATTTAGGACATTTTAAGACTGAATTTGAATTTGATTGTGTGGGTACAAAAAATAAATTAGGCGGGTAGGGAAATTTGGCCGGTTTTGAAACCTAAGTCCCAGACAACTGAGTGACGGTCTTCACTTATTACCTGGTTATGACTGCCTATACAGAACCAAATTAATAAACCCCCACACCTCCAACCCTAACCCTACCCCACCTGACCCCCAAGTCTACACTTTACATATGCTTATGACAGTCTTTGGATTGCTGAGCGTTTATGTGTGCATTTCGGCGAGCTGGAATCAGTCAGCTACATCTGGCCACACTTTTTAAGACTTTTTAAGACCCTCCGGACCCCTGTTGAAAAAATCTGATTTATTAAATGGATATATTTATAAATATGGTACTTTAGTCACCAAACATCTTTAGAAATAGATGAGAGATTTAAATTCATGCAAAATATTGGGGGGAAAAATTAAAAACTCTTACAAAATTTCAATAAAATGTCATCATTGTTTATTCAATATTTTGCTCTAACATATAAATGTGAGTGTACTCATTTTGTACCATTATCATAAGTTATTTTGTTAGATAAGCACCAGATTTGGCTTAAGTACTGACTAATCTTAAAAACAGTTATCTATGTGTTCCAGACTTCAGGTTGTTAATGGCTGCAAAGGATTTGCAACCAAGTTTTAAAAAGGGAAAGTTTTATTTATGATTATTATTTTGTCCAATTACTTTTGGACCCTTAACAAGTGGGAGGCACATGTGCAAACTGTTGTAACTTCTACAGCGTTCACCTGATTTGGATGTAAATACTCTCAAATTAAAGCTGACAATCTTGTTCGTATTTATGGACCTAACTGTATATGCACAAATATAATATTGTAAAGCTTTAAAATATAAATTTAAATGAGATATTTGAAGGAGGTCTACTTATATATGTTGAACACTGTGAATGGTTAAATAGCTAGTGAGTCTGAGACACATATTTTAATCAGGCCTCAAGGGGCAGACGGGATCACATCCCTACTCCCCATAAAAACAAACCACTGCCATTTGCTACAGACTTTTCCCACCTCTGCACTATTATTTTAAAACACTCCATCCATTTCACCTGCGCCCCTTTTAGATGTGTTCATGGTGATTTATACAGAGGCTCTGACCCATTATTTTGCATGTTGTGGTTTGGTTTAGTAGCCTCGTGGATTGGAATGCCCACCATTCTGAGCACTCAGTTAAATCCAGTGCTGCTTTTAAATAAGCAGCTTAGCAGAAACCTTTTTACTTTATCTAACAGGAATAATTATGACAATAATGTCACTTTAATGGAGTCGGATAAACCATCCAATTTAATACACCATCTTACAACTGTTTGGTCCAGGATATTGGGGCTAAAAACAAACAGATACATGATTTTCTAAATACACTACTTTTTTTATCTAAGTAGGCTGAGCAACGGTGCAGTTCTACTTTTTTTTAACTAAATGGGTTCAACTCAGACTTTGAATACTAATAAGTAGTTTAACTCGAGGCCCAAAGACGTGGGCTTAATCTTTTGGCGGATATTACAAAATCTGACAGTAATGCAGTTTGTTTATTACAGAAAATTGCATGTTACAGAAAAATGTTTCAGGCCAATGTGCGCTTATTAAGTGTTTCAGGCTGGAAGTTTAAGAACTTCTCATTAAGAACTTCCAGAGCTAATGAGCAAAAAAAAGCGATTGATAATGAGTCATTGTCGACGTAAAATGACAAAAATAAAACTGATCCTCATACCTCTGGTTTCCATGGCAACTTTTTGTACTTCTGTGCAAGCAACTTGCGAATTTCAGCTTGATCTTTGTTGTGAGCAGTGCCGGCGTTGGGCTCATCTTCCTGCTAAAAAGAAACAGAGAGAGAGAGAGAGAGAGAGAGAGAGACATTAATGTTATCATTCTGCCTTTTCACAAATTTTATGTCATGTATATATCACTAAAACCCTGAGTTATTTCCGAATTTATTTTATTTCATTCATTCATTTTCTTGTCGGCTTAGTCCCTTTATTAATCCAGGGTCGCCACAGCGGAATGAACCGCCAACTTTTCCAACAAGTTTTTTCGTAGCGGATGCCCTTCCAGCCGCAACCTATCTCTGGGAAACATCCACACGCACAGATTCACACACACACACACACTCATGCACTACGGACAATTTAGCCTACCCAATTCACCTGTACCGCATGTCTTTGGACTGTGGGGGAAACCGGAGCACCTGGAGGAAACCCACGCGAATGCAAGGAAAACATGCAAACTCCACATAAACGCCAACTGAGCCGAGGATCGACCCAGCAACCTTCTTGTTGTGAGGCGACAGCACTACCTACTGCACCACTGCTTCGCCACAGTTATTTATTTATTTATTTGTTTGTTTGTTTGTTTGTTTGTTTGTTTGTTTGTTTGTTTGTTTGTTTGTTTGTTTGTTTGTTTGTTTGGTTGGTTGGTTGGTTGGTTGGTTGTTTTTTTTTAAACATTTAATAATTTATTTATTAGTTTATTTATTTATTTAAATATTGAATCATTTACTTGTTTTTATGGGTTTATTTGTTTATTTATTTATTTATTTATTTGTTTATTAATTTATTCATTTATTTAAAATAACACATTAATAATGCGTTAAGGCATATCAATTTTAGCAGCGCTCATTTTATTAATGCGCTATTAATGCAGTGCATTTTCTGTTGACCTGTGGTCTTGCCTGAATTTGAAAAAAGTCTGTAGCCAGTACAGTTATGCAGCACCAATTGGAAATACATTATATACATAACAATGTCTATTTTTTACATTTACACAAGTAAACGTATTTATTTGTTATTGTAATGTTTTATAATGAAATAAAGAGACATCTCTTTCAGAAGTAGTAACATTTCTTTATTCAATTATAACATTTTAAAGTAACAAATAAATACGTGTACTTGTGTATACATTAAATAGATGTTACGTCTTTGGGGTATTCGGCAATTCATAACTTTTTCATTTAGTGGCTAATTCGTATGAATTCGTATGATCTCATTCATACAACTTAGTACAATTTACTAATCCCCAGAGGGTGGGGTGACACGTCCTCTTTTTGAAATTGTACATTGTTGTATGACTTAGCTTTCCGAATTCATACAAATTACCAACTAAACTGATAAAACATAAAATAGGCTGCGTTATTTTAAAATCCACATTAGGCTACTCCAACATCCAATAACAACTACAGTTGAAGTTTAACGCAAAGAAGATTTTTTTCAACACATTTATAAACATAATATTATTAATAACTCAATAACTGATTAATTTTGTCTTTGCCATGATGACAGTAAATAATATTTGACTAGATATTTAAGACACTTCTATACAGCTTAAAGTCATATTTAAAGACTTAAGTAGGTTTACTAGGTTAACTAGGTTAGGGTAATTAGGTAGTTATTGTATAATTATGTTTTTTTCTGTAGACTATCGGGAAAAAAATAGCCTAACGGGGCTAATAATTTTGACCTTAAAATGGTTTATTAAAAACGTTAAACTGCTTTTATTCTAGCAGAAATAAAACAAATAAGACTTTCTCCATAAGAAAAAATATTATCAGACATACTGTGAAAATGTGCTTCCACGAGTAAACATAATTTGGGAAATATAAAAAAAAAAGAAAAAAAAATCAATGGGGGGCTAATAATTCTGACTTCATATAAATTAAATATATTTCCAAAACGTTGTCACAATTGAGAGCAGCAGAACTATAAAAAACAACGACAAAAAAAAAATTAAGCTGAGTCGCAAATATAACATTCATTATGGCCGAAGTTATGGCCAAATATACTATGGATTTTGTAGTACAATGCTGGGTTCACAATAAAAACAAAGAACTGTGTCACTTCCTCTGGATTACTCATGGGATGTTTTTCTCTCAAGTTTAACATCATGAACTTGCAAAAAAAGACACGATTGAAGGGAATTCTGCATGTTTACACCAAATGCTTTGCACATTCCGTGTCATTCCTGTCACTAATATATATATATTTTTTTTTTGTATTGTGATGCAGTCGGAATATTAAATGAGAAAACAGTGGTTGTGGCTTGTTTTTTCTTCTGCAAGCTGATTGCTTTATTTCATTTGTACTTTAAATGGAGAATTGAGGTCATATAAATATATACATTTGAAAATAAAAAGTCAAAGGTTTAGATAGACTTTCCTGATTCCATTCCTAATGGAAAATCTTACCTAAAATAACAAAACACACCATGGTTCTTCAAATCCTGTGTTGAAGTGTGTCTTGCCATCTAAAAATTTCTCTGTCTAGACTTTTCCTGTCTCTGAAGTCACTGTCAGTAACGCTGATCTTTAAGAAACAACATTTCCATTAAAAAGAAAATCTGCTGCACATTTGGTGCTGTCATGTTCATTGGCTTAAGACACGCGCCAGCTTTCCTTTGGTACGCTCAAGTCAGACAGGGTGCCATCAGCAAGGAAACAGACCGCTCCTCTCTTCAGCTCTCAGTTCATTTCTCTTCATATTAATCTCCTCCTTCAGTCATGTGTCGCACGTCAATGTTCACTGCTAATTAAAAATTGCGCTGAAGCATCACAAAACCCGATTAGGAGTGGCTTAAAGTCAATACCATCGAAGAGAAGTCACAGTAATAAAGGCCTTTATATATTGCGTTAGTAATTATATGTCTCATTTGACAGCTTGAACGACTGGCTATGCTCACAAACACAAACTATATTACACTTTATTAATTACTTTAAAAAAGTAATTAATTACTAATTGCACCATTAAAATAACCGTAACCCTAGCATATTACACTTTACTAGGTCACAAGTAGTGTTGGTTAAGTTACTTCAAAAAGTAACTGATTACAAATTGCATCATTCTAATTATAACTCTTCTAATAGGCTATATGCCGAGCTAGTGTTTCTTCCCATACTGATAAACTTCCGGTGACCGGTTATTGTGACTTTTTCTATTTCCTATGGTTCCATTTACACAATTGATGTTGTAATGCCATTAAAATATAATCAGTTAAATAGACTTTGGCATTCATTTAGTTGCTCAAGCATGAAACAAGACAAAATACTGTTTACTCACACGCGCCTGTCAGAATCTGCAGGCTAGCGCAGAAGCTCCATTGAATATACTGGGGTAAAATAAATGCTCATATTATAAAGACATGGCGGAGAAAAATTTAATTTAATGCAGTTCTTCTTGTACAATATGAGACCCACTTTATATCGGATATCACTCCAGCCAGTGGAGATCGCTGAATCTAAAGCAAACAGACCTTAAACACGCTGATTTTGCAATGCATACAGTTCACCGGAAGTCACACAGAAGTCCTTTAGCATGCTTCGGCATATACTCTATTGCTTTGTCTAAATAGTAACTTAATTACTTAATTTAATTAGTTGACTCAGTCCTATTTAAAATCCATATGAATCTCAATGCTAGACAATAGAAATGTTTTTATTTTTTATTATTTGAGTTATACGGGACTTTAAAATTGTATTTAAAAAAAAAAAACTGTTGCAAAATGTTAAACATTATATGTATTAATCCAAAACGTTCTAATTAAAAACACCAAATTTCTTATTTCATGTTATTCTCATTACAAGTGAGGGTTATTTTGCAAAATATCTAAATAACAATATACACTTTATTAGGTACACCTGTCCAACTGCTTGTTAACGCAAATTTCTAATCAGTCAATCCCATGGCAGCAACTCAATGCATTTCTGCATGTAGACATAGTCAAGACGATCTGCTGCAGTTCAAACTGTGCATAAGAATGGGGTGATTTCAGTGACTTTGAACAGGGCAAGGTTGTTGTTGGTCTGAGTATTTCAGAAACTGCTGATGTACTGGGTTTTTCACGCATGATCGCTAGAGTTTACAGAGAATGGTGCAAAAAAGAGAAAACATCCAGTTAGCAGCAGTTCTGTGGGCGCAAATGTTGATGTCAGAGGTCAGAGGAAAATGGCCAGACTGGTTCAAGCTGATAGAAAGGCAAAAGCAACTCAAATAACCACTCGTTACAACCGAGGTATGCAGAAGATCATCTCTGAATGCACAACACGGCCAACCTTGAAGCTGATAGGCTACAGCAGCAGACCATACCGAGTGCCACTCATGTCAGATAAGAACAAGTTGAGGCAACAATTCAGATAGGCTCACTAAAATTGCACAAAAGAAGATTGGAAAAACATTGTCTGGTCTAATGAGTCTTCATTTCTAGAATTGGTAGAGTCAGAATTTGGCATTAACAACATGAAAGCTTCAAGTTTCAAGATCTGAGGTGAACTATCTGCTGCTGCTTTCAAGAGTATGGCAATAATTGTTGTGTAAAATGGCATTCAAACTCATATTATATGCATTTAACACTGAACACTGTCATGTAATGTATGAATTCGAGGTGTTGATTGGGACAAAAACTCTTTTAATATGGAAATATTCCTTCCATCGTATGCCATTGCTTTTATTCAGAACACGGTTTAAATCAGCCTTTAGGCTCGAGAATCTCCCATGTCAGTCTTCAATCTGGCAACCTGCACTTGCGTTTGTTTTGATCCAGTAGTGCAATACCTAGTTCAACCGCTGGGTGTAAAACTTACATACTGCACCTTTAAAGTGTCAGAGAGCGATCAGATAATGCTCCAGATTGGTTAATGCGGCGCGAATGTCCCTTGAAGTTCAGATTTTTCAATTGAACGTTTCACGTCAAATCGCGCCGCAGAATGTCTATTTGCGCCTTTGCATTAACTTATCATGTTGATCACTCGCGCTAGACGCTTCTTTCGCGTCTAGTGTAAACGTAGCATTAAAGGCAATGGGAGATGAGACTCTGATTGGTCTAATGCAAGTTATGCTCAAAACACACCTATAACTTATTAAGAGAATAAGCACAACCCTGTAAAACCATCGCCTCAGGAAAATATTACATGTGGGATGTTGTGGGATGTTTGTAATCTAATATGATTGTTTGTTCTTATCAACAAGTTGTTTGCCATGTGTTGTTGATGTTAGATTGTATTCAGTTTGATCGGCATATTTATAATGATTATAACGAGCGCTCATGATGGCTAATACCATGCGTGCACACACAGAGTGAGCCGACAGAGCCTTCCTAGCAACACCGGGGAGAGGTTCACCCCACTGAAGGTGGATGACACTGAATCCAGCTCCAACTCACCGCCACATTCTGTCTTTATATTTTGCTCTGTGTTTGTCATAAAGTCATCTATTGCTCATGGTTCAGGTGTTGTATCAAAATCTGACTTTTTAGGACAAATCTGACTCCGCTTTGTCACAAAGTGACTTCAGTTAGTTTCAAACTCACAGCGGTTTATCATAAACTATTCATAGATCATTTTTCCCGCAATTGACAGTAAGGAACAAGCGTTGTCTGATTGACAACCAGCAGCTAAATGTGTTCAAACAAATCTAAAACGCCAAATGGGATTAATTTATGCCGCATTTCTTGAAGTAAAGCATACTATCTGAATTTAGCTTTTTGCTTGTACGGTGGCTCTGAAAAGTCAAAACACCTCTCAAAACGTGTTTTCAGACATTGTATTTTTCTACATATGTACATTACTGTAACATGTTTCATTCAAGAACATTGAGCTGATTTCAGTTCTTAGTTCTTTCATTTTTATTTTACTTAAAATGTTAATCATACTTGTTTTGTTAATTAAGTGCCATTTTGTTCTTTAACTAATTATTTTTATTCAACAATCAAGTTGCATGTTAATTTTATCTGCAAAGAAAAAGAAATATTTTATTTTTGGCATGCTATCATAAATGATATGGTCTATATGATCACCTTTCAGTTTTGAAATTATAGCTTTTTTTGCTTTGACTAGGCTATTCAGTTTATGAGATCATTTAAAAAAAAAATCTAACATAAAAATCTAACATTTTGAAATATTTATAATTATTGGCTATAGTATATCGACTATCGTCTTCCGAATCTTAAGAGTTATCGGTTATTGATATCGACCAAAAAATCCATATCGATGCATTCCTACTATAAAGTTAATTTTGTTTTCTTATATTTACATAGATGAATATAGCCAGAGTGTAAATACACAGTACAGTTACAAGCTTATGGCCACATCAGATCATTATGATAACATGATATTGTTGCTTTCGGTGGTTTCCTGAAGAAAAAAAAAAAAAAAAACGCAATTGGAATAACTACATCAGTTGCCACCATTGATCTCATATGAAGTATGAGTTTGCGATGACATATGATGATGTATGCGGGTGTTGTAGTGCTGTCCCATTTCTTAGAGGTCAATTTTGAAGCCCTTACTCTTCACACTCTGTTTCAAGGGCCAAAGGAAATGGCTAGGGAAAGGGGTAGGTAAAAAAAACAAAATTGGGATTGGGCCTACAGTGTCAACAAATTTACAAATGAGATTGTACTAAATAATGAAAGGATTGCCATGAGTTTGTTTTAAACAATGTAACTGTAATCATTTTGCATGTTACAGCCAAATATTAAAAATAAAAATTCAAAACATAAAAATAGAATGCAAAATCTCCAAGGTTAAAACATGACAGAATTTAAGGTGAGATAAGCAGACACTGCTCTCAATAAAACAACAGCATTTATCAACCTAAACCTTTTGGCTAAAACCTCAAACTCAAGTGTTGATCCGTTAGTAGCCGGCTTCTGAAAAACAGCAGCCTCATCTATTATTACTATCACTGCAGAGCTGATCTGAAGTCAGACCTCATCTTAAGACAAAGGGACAAAACATGCAAGTTCTGACATGGAACCTAGACCTCAGAATGGGTTTTCGCGTATACAAGCCCAGAATATAAATGAGGTTAATTAATTTCCCTTGTTCAGGGGGTAAACAGGCTCGGTCTCAGAGCAGGAGTCTGGGGCACATTTTTCACGTCCGGTTATCTACCAGAACGGCAAAACACAGCCCCCTCCACAAATCAAATTTTAATTTTCTCTGCCCTGTAATGTGGAGGATAATGACCCGAGCGATCGCTTTCATCACTCATCTTCATCTCTGCTCTGATGAACTACAAACACTAGCAAGTATAAAAAAGGGAAAGGTGTTGAGATGATATGTGCAAGGTTAATGCATTCAACTGACAAACAAGAGTCTAAACTCATGCTGCTACGTGTTTACAAAAACTCGCTTATAAAAGTTGCAATGTGATTTGTGTTTATGCAAACAATTAAGCAGCAGAAATACATTAACACAAACAATGAAAGTATACACACATAAAACAAATCAAACAATCTACAAGTCAACCACAAATATTAATTATCTGAATCCAAAAAAATTATGTTTGTTTTTTGGGTCTAACTTACTTATTTAAAATGAGCCAAAAAAAGTTTTTAGGGACCGCTTAATTGTTTTATGTTCAATCAACTTTGTCAAAACGAATAAGTTAACTTAATTTGTTTATGTTGTCCCTGCACAAAACACAGCATTTTTTTACAGTGTAAACAACGATGTAACTTGTGGCTGAAATAGCACAGTACAATACATTTTAATCCATTAAATAAACAATGTAGTGATAGGTGTTTCCCAAACTCTGTCAAAGATCCATATTCTGAACCACGCTAGTTAAAATTATTATTATATATATATATCTCTGTGTATGTTTGCACTTGCCTATCTAAGAGGAGACCTTGGTGCCATTACACACCCACTAACGGGACCTTGAGCCAAGAGGTGACATTCAGGTCTCCTGTTGAACATGCCTTAAATTATGTTAAATTCTCAAGAATTGTGTTTCAGTTTATTTTATACAAAATATACATAGCAAAATCAGTTGAGTGCAGACAGGAACTATGCCTCTAATTACATGTCTATACATGTATTTCCAATCCCACAAGTTGTTATTCTATTCGTTGGATCGTTGGATTCGGAAAACCCCAAATCGATGAACTATACTTATAATGACTGAACTTGCAATTTTGGGTGGTTTTGACTTCACATGCCAACCAAATACTTGAGAGAACTTCTTGTTCACACTATTTAATCCATAATATCCTGTTCTGTATTCATGACACAGCAACTTAATCTCAAGTTCAATGGTTTTTGTATAAAGAGAGTGACCAGTTAAGGGAGTCTAGCAGATGTGTCAATATGCTGGATTCCAAAATGAAACACTCAAAAGAACTCATCTAAATGGGAGGAATGTTAAATGCTTAACCACCGATGGTAAAAGTGGAATACCAGACTCATGCTTGGGTGAACACAATTATCACAATGCATTGAAAGCCATTTTGTTCAATTTAATTGCCAGCCTCTGCAAAATGTTTTGTCGAACTGCTTTAAATTGTCATTAACACAATAAACAAGAAGATATAACAAACATGAGGAAATCTGACAAGCTCAAATTATAGATTCACAAGTTGTCAGAGCGAGTTGTCAAAATTCTGTAAGAAAACAAGAATGTAAGGTGCAATAAATGCAGGAGGACAATTGCAAAATGCACAACACTGATAGATAAATAAATATGGATGGATGTGTGCAATGAAGGATGGGTAAATGAATGAATGAACTGAAGAAAGACGGACAAATAGATTAAATATCTACGGTATGAATGAAATTGAATATTGCTAAAGATCTTTCTGACTTATTCATGGCACGTCATATTAGATTTAAATTTTTATTAATTATGACAGATCTGTTTTATACACTTTGTCATACTTGTGTGATTTCTGAACTGTCTTCTGTATGATCACCAGTACACCTGCAATCACGTTCATTTCCTTGTGTTGAAGTAATTGGCATCACACCAGTCAACAGCTTGATAACACTTGATAACTGAATTATAAATGAAAAGCTGGCATGCTTATTTTATAGGCTTAAAATTCCTGTATCATCTGAATATTTTAAGATATAAAAATTGAGTGCCTGCTTGAGTGCTCCTTTTGAATAAAGCGTAAAAGGACTGGAGAAATTTTATATTTTTCTGTTTGTGAAAAATAAGAAATGTGCGAGACAAATTTAAATATTAGTCAAACATAACAACACATAAAGCAGTTTTAAAATGAAAGTGTTTATAATTAGGGGAAAACAAAACGCTGTGTGAAAGTGTTTGCCCCCTAAACCTGACTAGTTCGGCCACCCTTAGCAGCAACAACTGTAGTCCAATGTTTTCAATTACTTGCAATGTGTCTGCACTTTATGCTGTGAAAGAAATTTGGCCAACTCATCTTTGTAGAATTGTTGGAAGTCAGCCACATTGTTTTTTTTTTTTTTTTTTTTTTAAGGGTAAGACACAGTATCTTAATTGGATTCAGGTCAGTCTTTATTCCGTTTTTTTCAGAAGTGAAACTGCTGAGGTCCTTTGGATTTTACATTACAGGTTTTTAAAGCATAATTTGCCATTTTAAGTACACGCCACAGCATCTCAATTGGATTTAAATCAGGCTTTTGACTAGGCCACTCCACAGTCTTCATTTTGTTTTTAAGAAGTGGACTTGCTGGTGTGCTTTGGATTATACATTACAGGGTTTTAGAGCATAAATCGCCTTTTTAAATTCACGACCCAGCATTTCAATTGGATTCAAGTAAGGCCTTTGACTAGGCCACTCCACAGTCTTCATTTTGTTTTTAAGAAGTGGACCTGCTAGTGTGCTTTGCATTAAACATTACAGGGCTTTAGAGCATAAATCGCCTTTTTAAATTCACGCCCCTGCATCTCAATTGAATTCAAGTCAGGGCTGTGACTAGGTCATTTCAAAGTCTTCACTTTGTTTTTTTAGAAGTGGACCTGCTGGTGTGCTTTGGATTATACATTACAGGGTTTTAGAGCATAAATCGCCATTTTAAGTAAACGCCCCTGCATTTCCATTGGATTTATGTCAGGCCTTTGACTAGGCCACTCCAAAGTCTTCATTTTGTTTTTCAGAAGTGGACCTGCTGGTGTGCTTTGGATTGTACATTACAGGGTTTTAGAGCATAAATCGCCAAAAAATCGCATAAAGTACACACCACATAAAGAACACACCACAGCATCTTAATTGGATTCGGGTCAGTACTTTGACTAGGCCACTCCAAAGTTTTCATTTTGCATTTGTATTTTTACAGCGATTCAGAAGTGGACTTGCTAATGTATTTTGGATCGGTGTCCTGCTGCAGAACCCAAGTTTGCTTCAGCTTGAGGTCACTAACAAATGCCCGGATAATCTCCTTCAGGATATTTTGGTACACAGCTGAATTTATGGTTCCATTTATCACAGCAAGTCTTACGGGTCCTGAAGCAGCAACACAGCCCCACACAACAACCACCACAATTTACTGTTGGTATAATGTTCTTTTTCTGAAATGCGATGTTACTTTCACTAAAGGATTTCTCTACGACAAGCCCCTGTACAAGAAGGCAGTGTTTTTCTGAAACAAATACAATGAAACATACTAGGAAGAGAGAGTAGGCTGAGGCAAATATTCCCTTGCAATAGCAAACTGCAGCTTCTTGATTTTATTTTTCAGTAACCAATTCAATAAAACACATTACAAGCAGTGTTGGCTGAGCTATTTCGAAAAAGTAATTAATTACTAATTACATATTTAAATTACTTTTTAAATGACTTGACTCAATAGCCCTTAAAATCCATATATATTGTATAAATGCACAGAGAGAGTAGAAAATAAACTTTAAATTTCTTAAAGGGTCATGAAACCCCCTTGACTCAGCAGGGTTTTTTCATGCATCATTTTTGGAAAAAGTCAGGAAAGTGGGCGTGTCTAGCTTTGTTTAGGGGGGAGTGTCAGAGAAGCAAAAGAGGAAGGGTCTGTAAAAAAAAAAATAGATAAAAATGGGAGCGTCGATTTGGGCACGCGTGGATTTTCACATGTTGAGTCAAAACACACACACGTTGAGTCAAAACACACATACACATACACACACACACAGGGGAGAAAGACAGGGACTGAGTTTACATGGACATCAGTAATCGAATTATTTGACAAATTATTAAACAGTGGACTTTAACTGCAGTTTGGCTCTTTCATTCAGGAATTTAATTCATGCCCCTCGTGAAAAATTGGATATTTCATTTAAGGAATGGCTCTAAGCGTGTATTTTTCATGCAATGTTTGTTACCGCACGGTGAATGAGAGAATAAAAAACCTTTGCTTTTCTCACAAACTTACAGTAGATGCACTCAGCAGGTAGTGTCAGAAAGCCGTGTGTGTGTTATTCCTGTCACGAAATGCGGTAAAAATCCTACTCGACGGTAAGTTTGATTGTAGTGCTAACATGTTTACACTAGGTGTAATAGTTAGTTCGATACGAACTAACTTTGCCATCTGAATAAAAAAATAAAGACCACTGGTCGCTCCCTTACCAAATCTGTAGAGACAGGACAATCAACAGCAACTAGAGCCGCATCTTTATTAAGAGTAAACAAGCAGCAAATCCGGATCTCACCATTTCCAGATGAGTAAACAATGTTCCTTAAACACGTATTTCTGTTGCACGTCGCGTGCACTGTAATCCACAAGTGAGTCCAGCTACGCTCCCATAGAGAGAAAATGAAAACAAAACCTTCACTGCAGCAAATTATAAAAGCAACACTGCACGCTTGCTTTGGCAACACAACGTGGTGTCTCTCTGCTGTCTGAACACTGTAACTAATGAATATTAATGAAGTTGCACAATAGAGCGCGCTGATTGGTTTGAACCAAGCCTTACTCGTGCATTTATGCAGCAAACTCAGAGACGTAATAAGGCACTCCCAGGTACAGATGTCCAGTCTACACTCTGGAATACACGCTAAGATCTTATGGCCGTGACGCAGCTTCAATAATTAGTTTCAAACCAGAAGTACGAATTTGCTCGAAATAACGCAAAAACAACCAATTTTCACTTTTTAGAGAAATATATGTGTCCTAATAGTGTTTGTAGCAGCATGGGACACATATATGACTGTCAACAGCTCAAAAAAAGTGTTTGGTGTTAAGTGACCCTCTAAACATGAGTCAAACCAGACTTTTTTGTTTTATTAAAAAAAACACTTAAAAATGTCAAACATGATACAAAAACCAAAAAAATGTTTCAAATTAATGACACACTGTTTCATTTTCATAGTTTTCAACAAATATAGACATAGTTCCTACTTATTTAATTGTTTGTTAAGCAGCATTCGTTCATTCTGTTATGATTTTCGGCAATAGATTGCTGAAACTACAAATCTGCCGTCAGATGGACTACATATACCGTCATGCACCACTCACACACACACCGGTTCCTGTTAGTCTGTGATCACGCACGGTTCATCCCCATGTGTGCCCTAGTTTGATCTAGTTTTGTTTTAGTTCTGGTTTAATAAATATGTTCAATGCTGCCTTTGGATCATCACCTCGTCTTCCTTCTTCACACTACGCAATGGCTGGTAATTCATTCATTCATTTGTCTTCGGTTTAGTCCCTTATTTATCAGGGTTCACCACAGCGGAATGAACTGCTACCTATTACAGCATA
The DNA here is from genome assembly GCF_052040795.2 of Danio rerio. Classification (NCBI taxonomy): domain Eukaryota; kingdom Metazoa; phylum Chordata; class Actinopteri; order Cypriniformes; family Danionidae; genus Danio; species Danio rerio. The sequence goes on along the minus strand of NC_141045.1, from coordinate 25,738,399 downwards.
TGTTTTACCCTTCCTGCCGCAACCCAGCAAATTTCCTGCTTTAAATGGTCCAGGCTAGCATTTCCACTGACCTTCAACACATGACACAAAGCTGCCACTCTGAACAACATTCTTGGACAAAGCATTGGAAAAATGACGAAGTAATGAGAAAAAAACATCAGAAAAAGTCATGTCTAGCAATTAAAGTTAATCATGAGGTCATAAGAGTTATTATCCACCCTCACAAGGATCTCCACCCATATCTGCGACAAAGATTTCTTTCTTCAAGTTTTCATCTCACATAAGTGTTTGGAAAGTTTCAAAATGTCTTTGCATCTGTTGAAACTCTATGTACATGCAGTAATGTTGAGAACTTCCTTTTCTGTAAGGCTAGTCATTAAAGCACATTTTTTTTAGTCATTTTAGTCATTAAAGCACGCTTTTTTATTTACATTGTCCAGAAAATGTATTATTTTATTTATTTATAGGAGCAATGAAAAGAAAAGCCGATTGTGAAAGACTCTCTCATTCACTCACAGTTCTTTTCAGTTACTTCTATCTGGTAGATTGTATAAGTTCCCTGAATGAAAAAAAGCTAAGTAAAAGAAGACTCGTTCTTATTCATTCCCACTGCCATTGTTTTTTTTATAAACAGGATCTTAAAGGACAGCATTTTTATTTATCGAATTGTTGTGTGTGAGAGTGTTTCTGAACCCGTTGGGGATAGACAATGAAGTTTTGTTTTAATCAAATTGAATTGAGAATATTTTACTTCCACAATATAAAATACAAACCTTTACAAATTACAGTTTACATAAAAAAAAATTAGCCTTTCTGTAAGAATTTTTTTTTTTACGATGTGATATTATTTGATGCACTCTCTGTAATAAAAAAGATTAGCCTGGCATTCACCATAATCTGAATTGAATTGTTTCAATTTTCACCAAAAAAATTATTAAATTATTAAAGTTTATAGAACAGCTAATTGTAGTATTGGTAACCGAGCAACCAACAGTAACCCAACAAGACAATCATAATGCCAATACCAATTAAGGACTGGACATGATCATTTTTTATAACTTTCAATTTTTAAATTGATGAAGAGTTTTCCCAGCTTTCGTTTTAAAAAAAAAATCTCTGTCCACATGAAAACGCAAAAATGCACTGTGATGCATGTTAAGGGCAAGACAAATCAACAGGTAGCGATAATGATGCTTTTCTATTGAGTTTACATCAAATGGGGAATTAAGTATATTTTCAGAGTAAATTTAATTCTATTCAATTTAAACGGGAGTACAGAGGCAGATACCCATACCAAGGTTTAACAATACAGACCCACGGTTGAACAATGCGGAATACATGATTTATTTTAACAGCCACACAACCACACTGTACCCGGAGTATTGGAAAATCTTCACCCCTTGCCAGAGTTTTCAGAAAATTGTTGTTTCAGTCACCTGACACTACGTTTTCGAGTGGACAAACAGCCAAACCATGAAGAAAAAAGTGCGGTAATGAAAACCCCTGTGTTCGTGAGGACAGGACCTTAATATGTTTCAATAATGGAAAGGAGACTTCTTTGTACTGTATGTGTGAAATGTTTATTTGGGAAGTATTTTGAAACATTACAGTCTTAAAGAGGAAGGTCACCACTAAAAAAAAATTATTTTGATCAGTTTTTACGCATCCTCAACCATTATGAGTTTCTTTATTCTGTTCAAAAAATAAAAGATGCTGTAACCGATAACAACAGACAACCATGCAGGAAAAACAAATAAGGAAATGGTTACCAGTATCCAGCTTTCTTCAAATGATCTTCTTTTGTGTTCAACAGTAGAAAGAAACTCAAACAGATTTGGAACAAGTATAAGTAAATGATGAAAGAATTTTCAGATGTAGGTGAACTGTCCCTTTAAGCAAGAAAACACAATAAGGTCTGCAAGAATCAAATAAATAGGAAACTCAAATGTTCCACTGAAGTGTCTGAAAGCATTCAACTCCTCGTTATTAACGTACTGTAAGCCATTTTGGTTATTTTTTGCATTGACTATGTTAAATAAATGACAATAATAGGTCAAGATTTTACTTTCGCTCACCACACATATTAAAAAAGCAATTTTTTACAAAGACATTGTTCATTTACTGGATTTTGAAAAATATTGTTCACAATAAATTTAGTTACGAAACAGACAAACAAATATCCTTGTGATTTCTTAAGTCAGGGTTGTTGTGGTTCCTCCAAGCTTAAGGGAATGAGAAATTGTGTATTGTCCGCATTTTGATTTCAGTTCGAATGAACACAAACAACGCAATTTATATTTAGATGCATGACAAATTATAGTTAGCAATGGTAACTTCCAATTCCTGAGTAGAAAGGGAACCCCCATTACACTGATTTGTTGGCTTTTATTATTGTTTAATTATTATTATTTTTACAGGTATTTTTCTTTTAACTTCACATATAAATCTGTAACATAAAAATAGACCCTCACATAAGATTTGTTATGTATAGATGGTGCGCTGCACTACCAGCAGGTGCAAATCTCACACCAGCACTTTTCTCCTCGTGCTGCTGATCTGGAATCATTCGGGGCGCACAGCGGTGTGGAGAATGACAGGCCAGCGGGACGGAGGAGACAGAGGACAGCAGGGGTGACGGAGCTGCCATGCGCGCTCATATGAGGCAGGTCTGATCCAGCACAGGCTGTCAGACTACGACTGTCACATCACAGCTGTCTCTTGTAATCAGAGCGTGTTTGCAGAACAGCAGCAGACGAGCTACTGCTGTAGGTACTTCTGATAAATAACAGAAACGCTTCACTGCTTTGGGAAGGGCTAACAAACTGATGCTGATGTTTTCTTTTTAACAGGCTGTACTGTACATTTGCTCGAGTCAGAATGTAAATTTGAATACGCAGTGCTGTTGTTTGAAAACATGTTGTGCTTGTTACAAAATGTTACATTTGAGGAAATGAATTGCAAGTCGTGTTGAACGTGATTTCTGGATTTAATTCAACTCATTAAATTATTTTTTCAACCTTTTAAAAAGCCAGCATCAAAACAGAACTTGAGAGAGTGACAATGTAAAACAGAATAAAACTGATTGTAATTAACATTATTATTAACATTTTCATTTGAAATTACCAATAAATTATTTTAAATGTTATTATTATTTATTATCTTGCAGGTTTTATTAAAACAGAACGGAACACAAAACACAAATATTTTGTTTGGTTTTTCAGGCCAAGCTTTTGATGAAAAAAGTAACATTTAACACTTATTTTATACTTATTTTTGTCCCCACATTTCATGTTCCAATCAGTTCACAATAGATAAGATCAAGTCTCTTCATTTATTAATTCTCTTCTTTATTACTTCTAGCATACTTTTACCAGTTTCAGAGCTGAAATAGAATCAAATAAACTGTATTAATAAATACAAGTTCAAATGCTACTCTGATCGCAGATGTAAAAGAAACACAAACAATAACTAAATAAGCATTTACATTATTATTATTATAATTTATATATAACTTTAAATAAATATAATGATACACGCATATGATTTTATTTATTTTGAGTCACGTATGCATGTTTACCAATTTATGAAGTTACCAATGCAAGATTTTGTATTAATACATATATACAAACACCAAATTCCTTATTTTCATTTTAGCTCCCTTTTCAAAATAACTGCAAATATTCCAACTAAATGCCAATTTAATCAAAGAGCAAAGTAAAAGCAACTAAACTCCTTTATCTAAGAAAACAAAAATGGTTTAAACACTAATCTGCGTTACTAAACACTAAGCAGTCATTTTAACAACAATTAGAATATGTAATATTTTGTTTAGATATTCATGTTTGTTTTAGTTAAAATGTCTGTTTTGAAAGTTTAGTTTTTAACCAAAGTCTAGCTTTGATAAAATTTGATTTGAATTTTTTGTTTCGAACAAAAAAAAAAATCATACAGAAAACAATTCTTTGATCAAAATACATTTCAACATGGTCGAAATGGAGCAGGATGAAGTGCAAACTTATTATCTTCCCCACCCCATAACTACACACATCATTTGCTTATTACTTAACACCTTTTTACATGAGACATATGAGCTTTACATTAGACATATTTTATCCTTTTGGAATCTATGACATATTATATGTTTGATTTTGCACATTTGCACATTTACATCTTATAACATACACCCAAAAAAAAAAAAAAAAAAAAAAAACATAATTTTGCAAACATACATTAACTGAAATTTAATCACACCTTTCTTATTTTGTTCTTTTTCAATCACTTCTAATAAGCATTACATTTCTTTAATAATATATATTTATACAACTTATTAAACTTGTTAATATCCGGACATTGTTTAAGAATATGTCCCAGACTGTTCTATAATTTCACCCTAAATGCAGACATACACGTTTTTTTTTTTTTTTTTATATTGGCCTTGTTTTGAACCTCCTAAGATCTTGTTCTTCTCTAATTGAAATTTCATCACACCTTTATCATTTAGTTCTTTTCAAACATCTATATTAATCATTATATTCCTTTAAAAATATATTTTATACACTTTTTAATTGATTAATATCCTGACATTGTTTGAGAATCTGTTTCAGACTGTTCCATAATTTCACACCACATACAGATACATATTTTTTTTAAGTTGGCCTTTGATTTCAACCTCCTAAGATCTTGTTCTTCTCTCAGATTATACCCCTGAAAATAGTTTTTTGTTTTGTTTTGTTTAATTGACACACCATCAACAGAGCATAACATCAAGGAAAGATTCAAGGAAGGAATTTCAGTGAGTAAACGACAAGGACACAAGCCTAAGCTGAATTACCATAATTTCCGATCTCTCATGTGGCACTGTATCCAGAATCATCATTTTTCTTTAAGTGATATCACAACATGGGCTCAGGACTACTTTGGAAAACCTGTCAAGCACCACAATAGTTACATCCACAAACACCAGTTAAAACTGTACTGTGCCAAAAAGAAGCCCTATGTTAACAGTGTCCAGAAACCCAATTGACTACAGAGGTATACAGGTACTCGTATACAGGTACTTGACTGGCACTACCTGTAGTCTTCACCTGTCTCCAATAGAGAATATGCAGTGCTTTTTGAAGAGCAAAATGTGACAACTATGGCGGTGTACTGTTGTCCACTTTAAGACTGGTTTGCAGGAAGAATGGACAAAATGTTTTAGCATTAATGGTACCATCACAGAACTGCAAGCTACCTTTGCCAAGGGCACTTGACCATGACAGAGCCTGGCTTTTGGACTTGTTGCTGGTGCCAGCTTGGATGATCCTTTTTTGGTCCAGAGCAAACGTCTTATTTTCTTGCCAAAAATACCTGAAACGCTGATTCATCTGACAACAGTAAACATTTCCACTGTGTGATGGGCCATCCCAGATGTCTTGATGGCACATCTAGACATTGTTAACATAGGGATTCATTTTGGCACCTCACAGTTTTAACTGTTATTTGTCAACATAACTAAGTATTGTGGTATTTGACAAAGGTTGGTCAAAGTAGACTGGTGGCCATGTGGTGATTTTGCTTAAAGATTAATTCTGTCTGATGGATCGGAGATCACGGTTGTTCAGCTTAGGTTTTTAAAAATGTTCTCACATATTTGTAGGCAAACTGGTGATCCTCTGCCCAACTTTGCTCCTATAGGACTAGACTTTTCTTGGATGCTGCTTTAGTGCCAAATCAAAACTGCAATCACCTGTTGACATCACCTGTTTCAAATCACGTCATTATTTAACCAATTTACCTGATTGCTAACCCTGATGTGCTCCTGTCCCAACTTTCTTTAAAATGTGTTGCAAAAATCAAAATGGGAATATGTGTTTATTTGAAAAAAAAAAAAAAAAAAAGTTAGATCATGAGCAATAAATATCATTTGTTGTATTGTCTGCAATAAAATACAAGTCAAAGAAATTTAGAAATCCTTCTTTTTTTTTTTAGCATTTTCCATACTGTCCCAACTTTTTCTAATTTGGGGGCACAAATTATTTAATAAGCTAAATAAACAAACAGCATTTTTCTAGGAAAATGTTATATAGTTAAAAATATCTTTATCGCATTTCCTCAACAACAATATTGTGTATTTTTTTAGTATCTTGTAGCCCTAACTCTAATAAAACATTTTTCAACAAAACTGCACTGAAGATTTGCCATTTCATAGGTGGTGGCTACATAAACAACCCATGCCCTGGAAGGAGCCCCAAATAAAATTGAGCCTACGGTCAATGTTTTTCTCATTCACTCCATTGATAGGGTTACTGCCAAACTGGAAACTCAATGGCCATAATCTGCTCAGTGCTCATAAAGCTAGGCTCAACAGCGGCTCCTGGCACAGCTATGGGCCTGATTTATTAACTTTCTAATAGGCTTATGGCTGCCACCCCATCGCTGCCTATGACATTTGTGCTGAGCCGCAATCTCTTGCCTCTGTGTATCAGAGGCCTGCAGTGTCTCACCACATATTCGGATACTTTGCCCTCCCACCAGACACAAGAGTTTTAAGCCAAACGTCACTCATTAATATTTGAGCCGTTCTGTTTTAATCACAAATTTTAGCCACAATAAAATATCAGTTTAGAAATTAAACTATATTTTTATACAGTAGTTTGTTCTGTGTTCTCTACCAAAACATTAAAAAATACTACCTCTTATACACTATATTAGATAATGTAGTTTTGTTTGAAGTATCTTAGGCATTATATATTAAGACTTTATATTTATAAAGATAGGACCTGTTTGAAAATGTGTTTCAACAAAAAAAATGAAAAATGTAAACCATCGTAGAATTTAAAATAGTAATGTTTATAATTAGAATCCAATGAAACTGACACCAAAAATTCTGAACGCACTTGGCTGAAAACCTAAATATGCTTAATAATTATTTATAATTCAGTAAATAATATAAATTAAGTTTGTAAGACTCTTAAATTTAACTTAGTAACTATTATCTCACTGATATTACACAAGCGAATAAAATAACACATTTTATTGACAGTAAAAATTTGTACTGACAGTGAGTGTCAAATCGAGGGGCGTTATTTTAGCTTCATTGCCATGACAGTACAGTAGCGCTATTACAACAAGCAGAAAGTAGTATACTACTTAGAAATGTTCAGTCAGCATGTTATTTTAGTGGACATTTCTTTTCTGCATAGCATATGCAGCACCTGCATAGATGAGCAGAATATCGACACATTCACTCTGCCGCTCTTGTGCTTTGGTCAGCATAACAACAAACGTCTTATTTGTTTTATTTTGGCTAGAATAAAAGCAGTTTAAACACCATTTTAGGGACATTATTATTAGCCCCTTTAAGCTATATTTTTTCTTGACTGTCTACAGAACAAACCACTGTTATAGAATAACTTGCCTAATTACCCTAACCTGCCTAGTTAACCTAATTAACCTAGTTAAGCCTTTAAATGTCACTTCAAGCTGTATAAAAGTGTCTTGAAAAATATCCAGTAAAATATTATTTACTGTCATCATGGCAAAGACAAAATAAGTTATTAGAAATGAGTTATTAAAACTATTATGTTTAGAAATTTGTTGAAAAAAATCTTTTCTTCATTAAACAGAAATTGAGGGAAAAATAAACAAGCGGTCTAATAATTCAGGGGGGCTAATAATTCTGACTTCAACTGTATATTTTAAACAACTACTGTCTTTTGGAAATGAGTATGAAGACATTTTGATTGCTTACAACATTAGAAAGTCTGTGTTTTTAATTCTATGTGCACTTACTTCTGCATATAAACCATAAAAGAATGTCTACTTTTAGCTTTAAACTGCTGATATCTTAAAACCCCACATATGAACACTTTAGGAGGCTTCTAAACCAATGAAAGACAAAATATGGATAAATAACCAATGTGTAAATATCACAGATAATCAATAAAATCAATAAATAACCTGACTGCTTCCTTAAATTATAAAGATTGAAATAGTATTTATTATTATAGCATGCATCTCTGTAAGACCACAGTGCATGCACATGTACTGTCATTATTATTATTACTATTATTATTAAGTGCTTTCCAAAACCAACCCTCTCTGCTTCATTGATTTCCTGTGCAATATGTGTAGTGCTTCAAACGTGTCTGCTCTTAAATGCATTTCATAAAAAGTCCTCACAATAAAAAGCCATTTAGCCTTGGCCATGTCCCTCTCAGCATGTGGCTTGTGCAATTATTTCTCCTTATTTTGACGCACTGTTCATTTGGTCAACCATTTATAGTGTACTGTGTGCTGTGAGCCACACATGATGGGCTTCGTTATTACACTAATAGGTGAGGATGACAGTCTGTTAAAGGTGAGCCATGACTCAGATTGTTTGGTGATAACACAGTGGAACGGCATAGCAATGACCAGTAAACAAATAGGACACTTTCAGGTCATGTTTGCATGAAGAGATTGGACATATTTTGCAATGGCGCTCTACCTTTTTGCAATATGCAGAAAGCGCGCTGTGCACAGTGTGTGAATACTCTGTATGCATATGCAAAATCCCCAACTGACAAAGTACATTTCCCAAAATATGCAGTTTATAAACAGAGCAGACTCCAGAATACAGATTTCCATTGACTGATTTACATTTTATGTTTTTCTTTTTTACAATTCAGGTTTTTTTGATTCATGATTCACAAATTAGCCAATTTCACTTTGATTTATTATTTGAAATAATAATATCATTATAGTATTTTTTCCAAAATCTACTAAATAACTATTCCCGAACAATTTTAAGTGTATTAAAAGGGTCATGAAACACCAAAACACATTTTTTGAGATGTTGACAATTATATATACAGGGCTTGAAATTAAATAACATTTTTTTGCTTGGTAGCACTGGTGCTTCTAACCTTAAAAATGTAGGCGCACCAGCAAAAATTTATTCACAACCACCAATTATAAGCACTGTTTGTCACCGACTCGGTCCCAGTCATTCCCCTCGCTGGCCAGCAGAGGCCACCATCACCGGACTGCTAAGCATTATGTCATCCACTTAAACTGATAAGCACACACACCTGCAGCTTATCCTGCTAACGACCCACGCTCACACATATAAGCAGCGCACACTCAGTCTGTTGCGAAGTCTTGTTCTGCCCTGTCTGACATTACTGAGTGTTATCTCCTGGTCTGAGTCCCTGTGTACTACCTGGACTGTTACCGACCTTGTGTTGCCTTCTGCCTGCCCTGAACCTTGCTTGTATTCTGACTCTGATCCACGCCGCCTGCCCTGAACCATGCCTAATATCTCGACTCTGAACCACGCCGCCTGCCACTGATCCAAGCCTGCTATATTACTCTTTGACAGCCAGCCGCCAGCCCTTAGAACCATACTGAATGCTACTGATGTGCGTATTGTATGATTGTGTTTAATAAATATACTGCAAATGGACCCCTCCGGGTCCGGCTCCCCGTTACGCGATTACAAGTTTTATACAGATTTATTGCATTTGAAATCCACACTAATCAAAACTAACAAGCAAATATATAACAACCAAAAGGTACACGGACCATTCACAGGCCCTACATGCACTGCTTGACATGAAAGAATCTCTTAAAGATAACTGCTTTTTTTCTCACGGGTGGTGTCTGATATTGCACTGATGCTTTTGACATATACCTTATTATTTGCATACATCATATTAATAGCAATACATGTCTTTTCATGAGTAGCAATATTAGTTTAGTCAGTTCAAGCCCGTTTGCGAAGGTGTACGTGGTGTTAAATTTGCACTGCGGACAGCATCTGGTGATTAAGTGAACAATTAAACAGAACCTCTCGTGTTAAATGTGGCAAACAGTTATCATTATTTCTAAAAATCTGTCTGTGTTATTTTTCATTCCCATCTTCAGCAATTTACATTTTCGCGGATGTAGCTTAGCTCTCCCTGTCATCCCAAGCCAGAAGGCATTGACAGTGGTTGACAGCTGATATTAACCAATCCATTTGCGTTCAATTCTAAAGCAGTGGGATAATAAGTAGAGCGCTAAGGTGGGGCAAGCAATGCAGGCTTTATTTACTGCAGCAAGTTTACATGTCAACTGATTTAAACTATTCCTGAGCACTGTTTTAAGTGCAAAGATACATTCTGGGTAAATGTCTCCTAAATCCGTGCCTACAGTAAACATTTTGCAGTAAAAACTGGTCGCACACAACAATTTTATGCACTCGCACAAATGCTCCCAAATATATTTTGAGGTCGAAAATGGTCGCAATTTCGAGCCCTGTATATATGGTCCACATTTGATAAACACTCTATTGAGTCACATATATCAAATAATATCATGAATGAGGTGCAACTTCATTAATATGCATGATATAGATTTGAAGACTCTTTTTACCTGTTACAGTGTTCAGAGAGACGCCATATTTTGTTGTCAACCGTAATTAAAACAAGTAGAAGAAGAAGAAGAAGAATTGTTTGGAGACATGGGTCATCAGTGTTGAGTTTATAAATGTGCTGCAACAAAGGTTTTGTTTCCATTTTTCCTGCAATGAGAGCAATGATCCCACAAGGACGTGTGGATTACAGTAGTCTGCTAACACGCTAACAATATGTTTGTGAGTAACATTTTTTACCTGAGAGCTTTTCGCATTGTAAATGGTGAAATCCGGATCTGCCACTCATCTTCTTTAAAAAATACAGTGCAGTTCCAGTTGGTGTTGATTGTCCTGTCTCTACAAATTTGATAAGTGTGTGATAAGTGTTCTTTGTTTATGTTTAATCAGATAGCAAAGTTAGTTAGTATCGTCAGCAGTACTCTTTCAGTTTTTAAAAACATACCTTAGTTTAAATTATTTACTTACTAAGTTTACAGTACGTTAATATCGCTACAATATTATGGACTGAAAGATGCGCTGTAAATGCGCCTCTCTGAATGTAAACATGTAAACACCTTATTCAAACTATTACAGTCGTGTAGGATTTTTGCCTCATTTTGTGACAGGATAGTCTATACACACACGGCTGTTTGATGTTCTCTGCACCTACCAAGTCTCTGCATCTACCAAGAAATGTGGAGGTTTTTTTTTTCTCCCATGTGGTGTGTGGTATCAAAAATTCCATTAAGACTACACTCTTCCAGCAGTTCCTCGCATCTAATATCTTGTTTGTCATAGGGGGCATGCATAAAATGTTCCTGAATGAAAGTGAAAGTGCCAAACTGCAGGTAAAGTGGACTAATTAAGAATGAAACACTTGAAATTACATGAAACTACAGAGGAAAAGTGGATAGTGCGGTGACGTGTTATAACATGTAAAACGAGATCATGAAAATAACATTCATAAATCAACTCATAAAAACCCTAATCATATTATTATCTTATTCAGATTAAAGCAAATGATTTGATTATTGATGCCCATGTAAAAGTAGTCACAGTCTATCTCCCTTGCATCTGTGTTTGTATTGCCGCTGTGAAAATCAGCACATGCGCACACTGAAACTCCCCTTTTCATGCGAACCCTTCCCTCTTACACCACTCCTACCTAAACAAAGCTCGACTCACACACTTTCCTGACTTTTTTCAAACTAAAGGGATGAAAACACCCTTTTGAGACAGGAGGGGTTTCATGGCCCTCTAGAAACTGACTGGTTGATTCAACTCAATTAATCTTTATTTCTATAGCGCTTTTAAAATGTAGATTATGTCAAAGCAGCTTCACATAAAATATTATAGTAAACTGAAACACTGTCAGTTCAGTTTTCAGTATTGCAGTTCAGTTTAGTTTAATTTTCACTGCTGAGAGTTCAAGCACTGAAGAGCAAATGCATCGATGCGCAGCTCCACGGGTCCTGAACCATGCAAGCCAGTGGCTTTCACCAATTGGCGAAAGTGAAAAATTAAAAACCTTGAGAGAAAACCAGGCTCAGTTGGGCGTGACCATTTCCCCTATGGCCACACGTCTTGTGCAGAGCTGCAGTCTAGGCGCCGAAGGCTGTAGAGCGCTGGATGTGGTTCATGAAGGTTATTTTTAGAGAAATGTTTTATTTTGTTAAATTGCTGCCGATTTTGTTAATTCTTGTTTTGAGAGTTCAGAGTCCAGACACTAGTCTTGTCTTGTCATGTATGGTGTGCTCTGCTCAAGTTTTCTCGAGTTGAGCACTCTTATCCAGTTCTTTTATGTCTTCGACTTTGGTATGAGTGTTATCTTCATCGCTCTCGGGCTGTGTGCACTCCCGCTTGACACAAACGTGTGGGGTCAGGGCTTGCTCGGCATGCTTGCTCTCGTTCTGGTGTGTCTTTTGTTCACGGTATGTTGTTTTAGGTCTGAGATCTCCAGTCTAGTTGGTTTTATCGATTGGCATGGGATTAGAAACATGCATGTCACATTTGAGTGCATGATAATTGTTTTATTTATGGTGTACTCATGTCTTGTGTTCTGCCTCGTTTTGGTGTTATGTAGAGCACGTGGCTCCTTGTTTACACATTGGTCACATGCTTTAGTGTTGTCATGCAAATACGCAGTTAATGAGTTTTCTCATTGGCTGCGTGTTCTAGTGCTGTTTTCGCGTAAGCACATGTCTTGTGTTGTCTTTGTGTCATGTGCTCTCCTGTCTGTTGTCTAGTCCCACCCTCCTTAATAACTCATACTGGTTTAATCCTGTTCACTTGACTGTTAATGAATTATTTCTCCTTTATAGCTCCCTCTTGTCTGCTATCCTGTGCCAGTTCGTTACAGTGGATCTTCTTGTCCTGCATTTTCCAGCCTTGCCCAGCCCTGCTCTTCCCTGCCAGCTCAGTCAAGTTTGTTTTTGTATTTTAGCTATGTTTTTTTTTTTCTCTCTGGGTTTTTTTTTTATGTTATAGTTAATAAATTACTTAATGAGTGCGAATCATTACGTTTTTGTTTGATAGCATTGACAAGATTGACGCACTAAAGAAGTTTCTTTATATAACCGCAGGTGAGCAGGGCAAACTTCAGTACTCTACAATAGTTAATAAGGACCCATGATTTTCCACAGGCCGAGTGCCTTAGTGTCGATATACGATAGACTGCTGCGAGTGTGATATTCCGCTAATACAACGGTTCGACGACATAATCATGTGTATAAAACCAAAAATCAAAGAGTCTCAAAACCCTTTTGTATAAGGGTGACTACTTATTTAAGGTAATAACTACTTTCCTCGGCCATTCCTTCACATCTGCAGCTGATGTCAAAACAGCAGAAACGGTTGCTACTTCACCAACATCACTTTAGAGGTAGTATTTGAATGATTCCCCAGCGTATATCTAGAGTAATAAAAAAAAGGTGATTTCGCTAATATTTTAAGATTATAAGACTGAACGGCATGAAATGCCATCAGTCTACAGACATTGGCCAGTATTTCTCTGTTGCAAGCGGGAGATAAAAATATTATTATGGTATAAATACAGCACAACAATTTACAAAAGAGAGAAAGAGAGAGATTAACTTAGAAAGTCATTTCCCTATTTAATAATGATTTGATCAGCTGTAGTTTGAAATTACACAATTTTTCTCTTAGAGCTTATTATGCGGTCTCTGTCGCCATCTTGTGGATGAACATTGTCAATCGTCTAATGATCGCCAATGTGCTGTCTTTTAGAAATTATTAATATTTCAAATAAACTATCCTTTTAAATAAACTGCATAGTTACAATCTAAACAACTACATTCTCGACTAAAAAAAAGCCTCAAAAGTACATTATGTTGTTCAACAGCTGCAATATTTGTCAAACTGTAGAGTGTCCTCTGCTTGTCGCTTTATGTGGGTGGAGTAATACACAAGAGTGAAGGGTAAAGAGGCTGGTGGACCTAAGTTAGTGTACATTTTTTTCACCTACACTGTTTGCTGTGCCTTACAGTGCTTTACTGTCACAATTTTCCACAGTTGTTTAAAATAAATAGTTGTTTTTGTCTGTGCTAAAATCTAAAAGCTTCACAAATGAATCTTTTCATAGACAATTCTGTTAATGAGTGTAAAATTGCTTAGTAATATTTCTACAATGTAATGAAATGTTAAATAACTCATTACTTCTACTTCTGCCAAAACAGTAGCTACTTTTCTTTTTAGCTTTAAAAATGAATAGAAGTGTTTTCCCTTTTAATAAGAATTAGTTTCACTATTCTTATTTGCTAATACAAACTTATACAAATAATAAAATGCACTTATTCGGTATTAACCACATAAGCTGAGAGCTACTAAGCGAGAAAGAAAGAAATTTGAGAAATACTAAAAATACTGAGGAGAAACCACAATTTCCACAGGGGTTCTTTTAATGTTTAGTGATTTCTAACAGACATCATAATGCATCTGATCATCGGATCAACAGTAAACACGTTTACTTATCTCTCTCTACAAACTCAGGCCATTTCTGAGCATGACTGCAGAGCACAGGTTATTAAAAACCCTCATGCTGTTTTGCGTACCGCATCTCCTGCTTTCAGCTGTAAATTCCTGTTGCTTGACACCTGCTGTGTGGGTTAGAAATGGATGCTGTTGTTGTTTTATTTTCAAGACGTTCCCGTGATGTTGTCATAGAGCAGCACAATCAATTCCCAGGTGTAAAATATCATGTCACGCTCAGAAATACAGTTTATTGACAGATGAATGCAGTTTAGAAATTGGGTTGGTGTCAGACATTACCAAGTTGCAAATTACAGAGGGGTTTCACCCCCTCTTGATAACACTTGATCCCCTTGACGGGTGTGTGTTCTTTAAATAGTGAAAAATAGTTTGCTTTGACCTGTATCTTAAATAATAATATAAATCCTGAGTTTAATATAAAATATATGAACAATTCTAGCGTTACAGATGTGACATCTACAGGAAAAGCTCAAAACTCATAAGGGGGTCACACAGCAGATGCGTCGATCAGCGCCATGAAACAGCGCGCACATGCATACCTGTCAACATTGGGATGTGAAAATAAGGGGTATGTCCAACATAATAAGGGAGCCCCCCCCACCCCCATTAAATAGGTGCCATTTAATTGAGTTTGATTTGCTAAAGTATGCATTTGTTGAATTACACAAAATACTGACAAGAAGACCTGTCAATCAGACCATGTCCTGATTTGCAATTTAGAATAACACACTGAGCATAACAGATGGTGAAATGCGCTTTCAAAGATTTTGTTTATAAAATTTGAAACTTTACACTAAACATTTATAAAGATGATATAGAGTCATTCAAAAGGCCCTGCTGCTCTACCTGCTAAAGCACAGAAGAAAATATATAGTACAAATAAACTGCACACATTTGCACATTAAAGCTGTCTATTATGTCATAAACTCTTGCACCTGGGCTAGCTTTTAAGATAGCTAACATAAGGGCAACTTAAACTCCCATAAAGACATCTACAAACGTCCAAGTCGTGAGCTCAAGTCACTAAATGGAAAATTAAGAAGACAAATCACACTTAAATAAGTCCTCTTAGTGAAAACTAATCAAACCAAAGCACAATTTCGACAAAACAAAAGAAAAGCGCACAAATAATTCATGAGCATAATGTTGGCAGTACAGCCAGGCTCAATTACACTGGCCTTGATCTCTAGAGAAACAAGCAAGCTGAATGGAGCTTTTGGCTCCGAGCAGAAAGTCTACAGCCGAAGCTACTTCTCTTGTTAATATTCAAAGGCATGCAATTACATGGCATTTCCAAACCCCAACGGCTTGAACGCATTTAAAGACTCTGCATGTTTAAGCAGTTATGATCATTGGAAGCTTAACATTAGCTTAGGTTTTACAAAACGACAAATCAGGTAGTTTCTGAACTTTACAAGTTAAGCTCTGAAAAATTTATGAGGTCTTGTAGAGTTTGTCAAATCTTTTTTACATTTTACCAATCTAGCCTGTTTATTTATTTTAGAAAAGTTTAAAATTTCTTTCAGATTTGCATAGGTTTTTACATATTGTTTTTTTAAGTATTTAAAAAATGCTGCAACTACTACTTATAACAATACATTGCAAGTAATGTAAAATAATATATTTTATGATGGCATCACAGTGGCATAGTGGGTAGCACGATCAATGTTTAAACTTGTCTTTCTCCAACGAGGAGTACACAAATTTACTTTCTCCCATTTTGCAATCCGTTTCACTCTATGGTTTTGCTACATTTAAAGAGCTTCACATCACATTCCCGCATTTGATGCAAATTATGTAACATCACCCAGACGGAGGAGCATGGCCGGACACGCCTCAGCTCTAACCAATCGCATGGATCAAGCACGCCGTTGTTATAAGAGGAAAAAAATATATATATTCATTTTTTTAAGTCAAACACTTTGGAAAAGGCCTGAACCAAACTTAAGACTTTGTAAAAACGCAATTATGATTTTTGAATACCTTTTAAGGTCCTTAATTTTCTTAAAATTACTTAAATTGATTTGAATTTTCAATACTTTTTAGAGACCGCGCGGTCACCCAATTTTTCATTTGATTGAGTCATACTTAAAGAATACATGTAGTATTGTTTACACAATTTAATAAAGAGATGTAGTTTTTTTCTACTCCATGTTTGTTTGTTTTAACAAATTATATCAATTTATCTCTAAAAATAATGTTTGTATTTGTATTTAGGGGCCTGTCATCTTGAAAATATTGCTTAAAGACTCCTACTATACCATATTATAACATGGGGAGTGACACAGACAACTGAGGTTCAGATCCACATGCAGATCCACATTATTTGGTAGTCAGGCAAGCAATGGTCAATACGGGTGCAAACAGGTGTATAAAGGCAATCCAGAAACTTAGTCAAAATAATAGGCAAGAGGTTGGAAGGCAGGCAGCAGACTGAGACACAAAGGCAAAAAAGGCTAAGGTCAAAACACGGCAAAACAAGACAAAGGAAACGCGTTGTAGTGTCACTGTAGCAGATAACTCAGCAATGTGAATGAGTGAAATCTAAAAATAGCAATGGTATCAGTTTTAATACCGTTATAATATCATAAAAGAACAATGCACTTATATAGGAGACAAGGATTAACTATTAAATATTATTTATTTTCATTCATTCATTCATTCATTCATTCATTCATTTTCTTTTCAGCTTAGTCCCTTTATTAATCCAGGGTCGCCACAGCGGAATGAACCGCCAACTTATCCAGCACATGTTTAATGCAGCAGATGCCCTTCCAGCTGCAACCCATCTCTGGGAAACATCCATACACACTCATTCACACTCATACACTATGGACAATTTAGCTTACCCTATTCACCTGTACTGCATGTCTTCAGACTTGGGGAAAACCGGAGCACCCGGAGGGAACCCACGCGAACGCAGGGAGAACATGCAAACTCCACACAGAAACACCAACTGACCCAGCCGAGGCTCGAACCAGCGACCTTCTTGCTGTGTGGCGAAAGCACTACCTATACTGTGCTACTGTGTTCCCTTATAATTTATTTTTATTGCCTAAAAATGCATAAGTCATGGGACAGCATGAAGGAGAAAGAGAGAGGTGGGAAAAGATGGCAAGTCCAAGTGACCTGATCTTGAAAAAGAACAATGCTTCTGCAGTTTGACAGTATTTTGGGTTTCAACTGAAAGAGAAGGGAGAAATTGTGCAACGAAAACATGACTAATAATAATATGAATCCACTATCCACTCACTGCTGTGAGGATGGACCCGAGTTCACTCATTGAAACAGTTTCAATGCCTCCTGATGCAGGACCAACAACATCTAGGTCCACCGCCAGTACACAGCCAGCGATATATTAATTTAATTCCGTTTGACTTTTGTACTTGCACTTTTTTATATTTGTTGCCTAAAATAAGTTGTTAGGCATAAGCCAATACTCTGGCGACGCTATCTGAGCCTTGGACATATTTTTTTTATTATTCACGGTAATACCGTATACCGAGGTAAAATAGGGAGGAGGTTTGATGGTATCAAAATTTGAATATTGCCCAAGCCTGTGTGTGTGTGTGTGTATACTATTCATTTAATATGTTCCCCTACAAACTCAAATATTATGCCTCCAACAGCATTTTAGCAATGATGTATGAATTTTACTTTGAAGTATGTACAGTATACCAAATACAAGGAAACTGAAAAAAAAACATATGCTAACTTCCTTGTCATTGTACCATCACAGTGCGTTTTGTGAGACGAACAAAAGGAATTTTTAAAAAAGGCCTTGGAGGCATAATGTGTAGTCATACTAGCAATGCCATCAAAGAGATTGTATATGATCTTTAATATTCTCACAAGATCATATGTAAATTAAGAATGACAATAGCTGTCGAGCCATGCTCGCTGCAGGATGAAAGCAGTGTGAAGGACGCAGTCAAACCCTCTAGAGCATTTCCCACAACTCATTGATCATTATGAGGATAAAAAACAACAGACTTTCAACAGCTGAACTTACAAAAAAAAAAAAAAAAACTTTCAATAAAAAAAAAATTGTTAAAAATAAACAAGTGCGCAAATTAAATTAACTTAAGCTTTACTGTTAACGTCAATAATGAATTTGGTAACACTTCATTTTGATGGTCCATTTGAGTATTATTAGAGTGTCTGCCTAATATCTGTTGATACTGCTCCTTCAACAGACTTTTAACTCACTATAAGAAACTTTGCAAGTACATGTCAACTTACACTAACCCCAATCTAACAGTCTACTTATGATCTAATGAGAATTTGTTGGCATGTAAATGCAAGGTTACTTAATTCAACAAACGGACCATCAAAAAAAAAGTGTGACCATAAATTCATAACAATGTTGCATCACTATTTTGAATTTGGTTATTAGGTTATGATATGGTAATGAGTGTTTGTACTTAAATTTCTTTATTTCATTGTTGTTGTTGTTTTACAGAATTAGCATTACCCTGGTTCCCTTAACATAAAAAAAAATAATTCTACATACAAATGTGGATTACAAAAACGATAAGAAAAGAAATTAACATACAAGTTTTGGGTCACATTTTTTTAAAAGTACAATTTTCACTATTAACAAACTATTAACTATGACATATGCCTCAGTAAATTTCTAATTTTCTGCTTATCAATATTTATTAAAGTAGTTATTAAAGTAGTTATTGGTTTCGGCAATGAAAAAGATTAAAGATGAAGAATAAGATCATGATGAACTAATATACAATCAATAATAATTGATAATAGGTAAGAAGCCCCTAGTAAAAAGAGAAAATTCGTACTTAAACTGAAGTGCTACCAAGCTTTTTTACCATATACAGTTGAAGTCAGAATTATTAGCCCCCCTGAATTATTAGTCCCCTTTTTTTCCTCAATTTCTGTTTAATTTCTGTCTAAGAGAAGATTTTTTTTCAACACATTTCTAATAGTTTTAATAACTCATTTCTAATAACTGTTTTTTTATCTTTGCCATGATGACAGTAAATATTATTTGACTAGATATTTTTCAACACATTTCTATACAGCTTAAAGTGACATTTAACTAGGTTAATTAGGTTAACTAGGCAATTTAGGGTTATTAGGCAAGTTATTGTATATATAAGTTATTGTATGTATAACAATAGGGTAACACTTTACAATAAGGTTCATTAGTTAATGCATTTACTAACATAAACTAATCATGAACAACACATTTACAGCATTTATTTATCATAAGTGAACATTTACTAATGCATTATTAACATTCAAGTCCATGCTTGTTAACATTAGTTAATGCACCATGAGTTAACATGAACTAACAATGAACTACTGTATTTTCATTAACTATTAAATACAGTAGTAAATGTATTGTTCATTGTTTGTTCATCTTAGTAAATGTATTAATTAACATTAATTAATGAACCTTATTGTAAAGTGTGACCAACAATAATTTGTTCTTTACTATCGGGAAAAAAAAGGTAGCTCAAAGGGGCTAATAATTGTGTCCTTAAAGTGTTTTTTTTTTTTTTTTTTTAAACTGCTTTTATTCTAGTCGGGAAAAAAAACAAATAAGACGTTCTCCAGAAGAAAAAAAATTGTATCCAACATATTGTGAAAATGTCATTGCTCTGTTAAACAGCATTTGGGGAAAAAAAAAAAAAAAAATCAAAGGGTTAACAATTCTGACTTCAACTGTTTATGTCAATATAGGAATAAGTAATACATTCTATTATTTATCTAATATTATTATTATTAAATTCTATTATTCTATTATCAATTTTTCTCAGAAAATATATTTCTAAAGATACTGTTGACTTGAAATTTTCACCGGATGTTGGTAACAACCAAAGAAATACATATATGTAAAGAAAACAAATTTAATTAGTTTACCAATTAAGTTATGTTTGATGAAATGCAATGACACAGGGAAAAAGTATTGAACACATGAAGAAGGGGAGCAGTGGAGAGCCAGTAAAAGTGAAATCTCTCAGTAGTTCTTCAGCAACCCTCTGCCCTTCGTCATTGTAAATGAATATTAGCTGCTTCAGTCCAACATCTACATTAACATGATGATAAAGAGGAAACATGCGTGGACATTTCAGTCAGACAATGATCCAAAACACAGCCAAGGAAACTCTCAAATGCTTTCAGAGAAAGAAAATCAAGCTGTAGAATGGCCCAGCCAATCACCTGACCTGAATATAATAGAAATACTAATTATCAGATTTGATGGACGAGACAAACAGAACCATCAAGATTTTTACACACTGTTGAAGTCTATGAAAAACTCACATCTGAGCAATTGATTTAACTTCATTCTCCATATGAGAGGCGTCTTTAAGCTGCCATCACCAAAGAATCCTTTTATATGAAGTATAAAAGTAATACATTTTAGTTCAGTACTTTCTCCTTGTGTCATTCCATTGTTATTTCACATAACACATTTTCAGATTTTTTTGTTTTATTTTGTTATATTTTTCTGTTTGTATTGTTTGAACTTTTACCAAAATCTGGCTCAATTCCACAGCTACTTTAGGAATAATATTCCAAGTAAAAAACATCATGCGTTGAATACTTTTTCCCCCACTGTACGTTGTGATGTCAGATCTAAAGCAATTTCTTGCGACACAACATCTCCAATGTGGCGCCTCACGATTTTAGCAACCAAGTCGCATGAATCATATTTAGTACCTATTAACAGTAATGGAGGAATGCCACTAAATTTAGCGAAGTAAGAGTAAAGTTTTTTTCTCTCTAAAATGTACTTGAAAAATGGCCAATAATTTTACTCAAATAAATGTAATGTTCATTCATTAATTCAATTTCCTTCGGCTTAGTCCCTTTATTTTTCTGGGGTCGCCACAGCGAAATGAACCACCAACTTATCCACATTTGTTTTACACAGCGGATGCCCTTCCAGCTGCAACCTGGAAATGGGAAACACCCATACACTTTTACATTCACACACATACACGAGAGGCAATTTAGCTTTTTTTAATTCACCAATAGTGCATGTCTTTGGACTGTGGGGGAAACCGGAGCACCAGCAGGAAACCCATGCAGAAAGAACATGCAAACTCCACACAGAAATGCCAACTCACCCGGTCGGGGCTCGAACCAGCAACCTTCTTGCTTTGAGGCCACAGTGCTAACCACTGAGCCACCATGCAGCCATAAATGTAACAATGTAAATGCAATATGTAACTACCCACCTCTAGGAATGGCATAGTTAAACCAACAATACCTGTTATACAAATACCTAGTTAAATCACTAGTGCCAATCCTACATACCGTACCTTTAAAATCAAAACATTGGCATCATTATTGCGCCTTCATATACAGATTGCCTTAATACTGAATAAAAAACACACATTCATACTGCGCACACACACACAAGTACAATCTGTCCACTGCCATGGCATATGCTGACTATTAGTCATCAGCTCCACCTCTGAGGGTGTCCCATCTATGGCGACACCGTTCCATGCGCTTAAAGCCAGCAGGTACAAAAAACACGAATTAAAACAGCCATAAACAGAACAAGCGTGCTGAGAAACTTGCGGCGTGCAGCTGGTGCTGCTGTCATTTATTTGGAGGCTCGGACCCCCTTTTCCATTTATAACAATAGAAAAGTGTCTGCAGTCCATTTGTAGCCTCGGACAAAGGGGCTAAGAGGGTGAACGGGGGAAATCGATGCTTTTGCAGGGGAGATCAATCATGGGGCCGGCGGGCTGATAAAAATCAATGTGAAGTGAGGGCCACGGGTTGTTTTTCAGTGGGAGACAGTGCATTATGAACTGCAAACATACAGACTGTAACCAGTGTAACTTCTCTCTGGAGAGAGCCTGCGACGACTTGGGGTATGAGCCAAAGATGGTTTTGGCCTCACATGACACATAGGGAGACCTCCTACAGCCCGTTCGCTGTCTCATGAATACATCAAACATAAAGTCAGAACAGTTAGCAACCTTACAAACTCCTAGAGTGGCGATTGAATTTAAAGAACAATTTACAAAACTTTTATTCAGAAAAAAATGTAATCTTCAAAATTTTAAGTATGGAATTGCTGATGAAAGGCTGTTGGATTAGAATCTAATGAGACCCTCTAGTTTTTCACAACTTTTTTTGTGATTTTTTGCGATAACAGCGACTGATTTTGTGGTGGTAATTGCCAGAAAATTGCAGACAAATTTGAGATTAAAAAACATAAACATGTCTGCTTCAATAGCCTAGGGGTTAAGTGCTCCGACATGTGCTCAGGTGCTCATGGTGACCTGAGTTTGATTCCTGGCTCAAGGTCTTTTGTTGATCCTTCCCCTCTCTCTGTTTCCTGTCAATTCTCTGCACTAGTCTATCCAAAACTAAAAAAATATAAACACACACACACACACACACATATATATATACAGTTGAAGTCAGAATTATTCGCCACCCCCTGTTAATTTTTTTCCGCAATATCTCTTTAACGGAGAGAAGATTTTCATAATAGTTTTAATAACTCATTTCTAATAACTGATTTATTTAATCTTTGCCATGATGACAGTAAATAATGTTTGACTAGATATTTTTAAAACACTTCTATACAAGCTTAAAGTGACATTTAAAGGCTTAACTAGGTTAATTAGGTTAACTAGGCAGGTTAGAGTAATTAGGCAAGTTAATGTATAATGATGGTTTGTACTGTAGACTATCGAATAAACATCTAGCTTGAAGGGGCTAATACTTTTGTCCTTAAAAAAGTTAAAAAAAATATTAAAAACTGCTTTTATTCCAGCCGAAATAAAAACAAATAAGACTTTCTCCAGGAGAAAAAATATATTATCAGACACACTGTAAAAATTCCCTTGCTCTGTTAAACATTATTTGTGAAATATTTAAAAGAAAGAAAAGAAAAAATAATAGAGGGGGATAATAATTCTAACTTCAACTGTGTGTGTGTGTGTGTGTGTGTGTGTGTGTGTGTGTGTGTGTGTGTGTGTGTGTGTGTGTGTGTGTGTGTGTGTGTGTGTGTGTGTGTGTGTGTGTATATATAGTATATATAGTTTTTTTTTTTTTTTGATGAAGCGCTCTGTGCACCCACAATTTTTTTTTCAGTTTTTTTTGTGTGTTTTTTGTCTGTGTTATGTGTTGTGTTCAGTTTCGCTTTGTGAATTAATTTTTATTAAATGAAAGCAAAATGGAAACAAGTATAACAAAAGTCTTAGATAGTAGAATAGTGGAGAACCTACTTACAGACAAACCTTTGGATATTAATGTAACCACAACCATACATTCAGAAACATCATCATTGATGAAAGTAAACATGTACAATTCAGCAATATAAAATATGAATAATTGCAATTGAGTTAATTAATAAAATCAATAATAATTAAAAATAAATTCATTCATTCATTCATTTTCTTGTCGGCTTAGTCCCTTTATTAATCCGGGGTCGACACAGCGGAATGAACCACCAACTTATCCAGCAAGTTTTTACGCCGCGGATGCCCTTCCAGCCGCAACCCATTTCTGGGAATCATCCACACACACACTCATACACTACTGACAATTTAGCCTACCCAATTCACCTGTACTGCATGTCTTTGGACTGTGGGGGAAACCGGAGCACCCGGAGGAAACCCCACAAAGAAAACAAACTCCACACAGAAACGCCAACTGAGCCGAGGTTCGAACCAGCAACCCAGCAACCTTCTGGCTGTGAGGCGACAGCACTACCTACTGCGCCACTATTAAAAATAAATAAATAATAAAAATAACAATAATACATTAAGAGGATAGAGAGTGTCTCTATTAAATAGAAGGAAAGATGTTAAGCAACTTAAAGGACATTATACAACATTGCCACTTCTTAAAGAAACTATTCCCAGAAAATCTAACAAAAAAAAGTAGTATGCACAAATCATTGAGGTAAAGTTGGAGGCTTCTGAAATTTCTGGTAAAAGAGAATATGGTGATCTGCTAATAGTGAGGTAAAGGCTAAAATATCAAGTTGTTTCGAATTAAAATGGGACCAAATCTTTGGTACCCCAAATTGTCTTTAGTGATAGATTTTTATACAAATACTTCAAATGGAGATTTCATGTTGCTAATCTAACTGTATGATACTTTAATATTATGCATAGTTAATTGCAAATAGTTTTATCATTCATATTTGAATGAGCATTATTAGAGCTGCCATTTTGGCCTCTCTAATCCTTCATATAGATTTTGAAAAAAAGGTTAAGTAATGTTTTGAGGTTAAGGTCTAGAAAAAGAGCTAGTGGTTAACCAAAGGGGCATTTTTTATAGATGGGTCAGAGATCAAGAACTTTGATGAGGATTAAAGAGAATTATTGTATGATACTCAAAGTTGAGTTTGCTGAATTTTAAGAAAAGTCTGAAAAGTCAAGTATATAAGGTTGACTGAATTCACTAAGTAGGGATGGATTCAGCAAGAAAATATTAAACCAGAGGTGAGTAAAGTTCCAGAGAGCAAGAGGTGGAGGTGGACACTGACTATATTATGACTTTGAGTGGGTGGACAAGCAAGCAATATATATATATATATATATATATATATATATATATATATATATATATATATATATATATATATATATATATATATATATATATATATATATATATATATCTATCTATCTATGAATCAACAACTCAAATAACAAGTCAATCAATGAATCAATAATAATTTAATTAACAAATCAATCAATCAATCAATCAATCAATCAATCAATCAATCAATCAACATATCAATCAATCAATCAATCAATCAATCAATCAATCAATCAATCAAAATATCTATCTATCTATCTATCTATCTATCTATCTATCTATCTATCTATCTATCTATCTATCTATCTATCTATCTATCTATCTATCTATCTATCTATCTATTAACGAGTCAGTCAATGAACAAATCAATCAATGAATCAATCATTGGATCATTCAATTAATCAATCAATCAATCAATCAATCAATCAATCAATCATTTAATACATCAATCTATTAAAAAAATTATTAATTAACCAACCTATATAATTCATTTATTTAGAGGTTGCCACAGCGTAATGAACCGCCCACTACTCCAGCAGATGTTTTACGCAGCGGATTCCAACTGCAAACCAGAACTGGGAAACATTTCCAAGGAAAACAGGAGCACCTAGTGGAAACCCACTCCAACATTGGGACAATGTAAAAACTCTACACAGAAATGTGAACTTGTTCAGCCGGGACTCGAACCAGCAACCTTCTTGCTATGAGGCGACAGTGCTAACCACTGAGCCACCATGTCACCACCAACCAATCCGCAACTTATAGTGTTTATTTTAAACAAAAGTAATAACACTTATATGTAAAGCTACACATTTTAATATAAGCTCACAGATGATATATAACTGCATATGGTGCATATTTAAAAACCTTTACTGGGAGCAGTTCTAAAAGTATCAATCTGCCAGTGTTCTTTTGTAGCAAGACGAAACGAAAAAAAATAAAATAAAACAAATTAACAATAGGGAACATGTTGTCTTTGAATCGTAAGGAAAAAACATGAAAGCATGTAGCTGTCCCAGAGGAACGAAAGACAATGCAGACCTTAAAAAACATCCATGCAATGGCAGAGCGAAGGAGCGAGAGAGAGAAAGAAATAAACGCTTAAACTGAAATTTTCACATCAATTATTCATCTCGCTGAAGGCCTCCGTGCTGCAAGGCTGCCAAATCTCATGTCAACGTTTCTTTGCCTTCGACTTCAAACAAGTGAAACTACTAGGGGGGAAGAAACCTCACTATTTTAGTTTCTTTTGGGAGCTTTTTATCTTCCCCACCATCTATATCTGACTTCTGCCCGAAAGTAGAAACTAAAAGGGACACAATTCATCTCTTGTTAAACTTCTCTGGATGAGGCACCACAGTGTTTAGTGGATCAAACTGCTGACCTCAGTCAATGCTGAAAAAAAAACAGGGTTTTCTAATTAATAAATAAAATGAATGAGTACAAATAAGGTGTAGTAGTGCCATAACTAATTTGTTAAGAGCAAAGAATAGCGTTTTATATTAGGGATTTGTATACACGTATAAGTGCAAAGCAGACCCTTTATATCAGATGTTTATAAACAACTTGGGTTATATTGTAATTCTATTAGAATAATACTTACTTTCCAACAGTGATACTGAATGTACGAACAAACGAATAAACAAACAAACAAATAAATGAATAAATCAATGAACAAACAAACGAACAAACTAATGAACCCATCCATCAACCAATCAATCAATCAATCAATGCAAACCTGTTTGAGTTTCTTTGTCCTGTAGAGCACGAAAGAAGATTAAATTTAAATGTTCAAAACCTGTAGCCATTGGCTTTTGTAGTTTTTCCTACCATGGATGTCAGTAATTACAGATTGTGAGCTTTTTTCAAATAACTTTTTTTTTTTTTCAACAGAATAAATTAACTTATAAAGGTTTAAAACCACTTAAGGGCAAAAAAAATAATGAGTAAATTTTCATTTCTGGGGGTTGAACTATCCCTGTAAGGAGCAAAACTGTTAACAACACTGGCTGTTTAAATCAAGAGAAGCTAATTAAATGTATGCGCAAAACTGAAATATCATATGAAAACATTCGTGAATAATGTTTAAAGGATAATGTGTCAAAGAGAACAAAGTCACCACTTTCTGATGGACAGGCGACTGGCAAGTTTATTCGATAAACGTGCTTCCATCGTTGTTTAAGTGCATTTTGTCTTGTAGACTAAAAAAATTGTCCTACTCAGCTGTGCACATATTTTTTAATTGACCAAATATTTTTCAAAATTTATGCACATCTTGGCACTTCCATTAAGCATTTATTTTATGCCAATTACAAAGATATCTTGGACAAAAACCCTCTACAGACCGCTCAGGACCTCCGAAGATTAATCGAGCCCTGACTTAAACCCAATTCCCATTAACTTAACCCTCAGGGGTCTAAGAGTGTTTTGGGGCTATGGAGAAGTTTTGACATGCACTGACATTTGTGTTATTTTCAGTATCTTAAAAACATATTAATGGCTGAAGTGTGATAACACTGTAAACAGCACAAGCTGGGCTACAATAATACCTAAGCAGCATGTTTGTATGTGTTTGTGTTTTTGATAAAGAAACGTTTATGCATGGTTAGTGAAAAAAAAAAATTTTGAAGTCACTAAAACAAGGTCGTGAAACACACAGAGAACATTTGTTCACAAGAATTTTGAGAACTGCATCTTGTAGCCTCGTGTTTTTTGCTTCAAAATGATGTGAGAATCATCTTGTTTACTTGTTCACAGAAAACAATATATTGGATTACATTTTCTAAGTGACTTGAGTGAAAATGGTTTATGCAAGAAAGAGTGAGCTATCATTACTATGCAGTGAGTTACACCTGAAAAGACAAATACCTGCATAGTGAGCTGCATAATGAGCCATCAGACAGGTATGTAATTATGAGGGAAGAATTTCAAGAAGGAATCATAGGGAAGTTTATATACTTTTTTGTTTGCAGTTTATTTAAAATATATTAATCACACAAAATAACAAGAGATACACTTGTGAGAGCCACTCTGTAAAACTCTGCAAACGTTATAGACTTACATATAGCAAATCTACTGAAAAGGTTATTTGTAAATACACTTTACATTGTGTGCAGTATACATTGTATAAAGTACTCTCTCATAGTGCAGAGAAAATGTCAACTATTGAGGAAAGAGGGACACAGAAGAGCTTACATTCTATAGTTGAATTTACACATGAAATACACTTTGTACAGCAATGGAACCAAGTGGCCTGTAAGGACATATTTCAAATAAATCATGGTAAGAATAAAACACTTACTCGACACAAATTCTATCCTTCGCTGGGTCTAGGCGATCTTCAAAATGTATGCACTCGTCATCAAAGTCGTGCTCTTCCTCTGAGGAGAAAGTATACTCTTCGTTGCTGTCTAGAACCATTCGAGGTGCTTCTTCGCTCTTGTAGCGTGCCATCATTCCACGAGCAGAAACAGTAAGTAACTCTGTGAAAAAGCTGGTCGTTTTAAGCCATTTCTCGGTGGAATCATTACCTGGCTCAGTTCATTTACATATGAACAGCGTGCTTACTGAGAGACGGGATCCTGTAGCTGCAATGAGGCAATATAGGAGAATCCGGATTACATAAAAAGAGATTATGTTTTTGATTTGAATTGGTTATTGCACAAATAGACATATCAAGCTTTATGTAGATATCATAAATCATCGTCTTTGTTGAGTATTTGCTGAGTTTCCTTTCATTTTAGCGACCTGTTTTTCTGACCATAGTCTGCATATGGCATCCACCCGTGGGCGTGGTCGCAATAAAACTAATGAGATCAGACTGAGAAACTAGACATATCGTTGGTTTCATACTGATCACTTTATCAAGCAATGTTTGTTTTCATAATGCATAGCTGCATTTAAAAGTAGACACTTCAAGCTTTCTAGAGATACATGTATCATTTCTGAGTGTTTTGTTATTGCGGAGTTTCAGCGCATTTTACTGATGCGCTTCTAAAAGCAGTTCACGGAGAGAGAAAAGAGAGAATGCCTGCACTGTTTGTTTTCCTTATTTTGCAAAAGCACACACGTTTGCTGTTGTTGTGAGTTCACACAACAAAAAGTAGACACAAAACAGATTCGATTAATGTATTAATCTTATCTGTATGATTAAAACTGAAAGAGTAATATAAGTTCATTTCAGCGGTTTGATAACACTATAGGTCAAAACGTGTATATGCAGTCTTCGACCCCAGGGGGTCAAACCCATACCAAGGAAATGTATGTAAACTTCCGACTGTCTAGAAATGTATAAAAAAATTCTCAATCAAAAATCCTCTCATTATTCTGGCATTTAATGTAAATGAAAATTTACATTAAATGCCAGACGGACCTAAAATAGTAAACATTTAGTATGATTTATCATCAGACACTTAAAAAAAATTATTATGTTCCTTTTTTGGGGTGTATTTAAACTTCTAGTTTCAACTGTGTTAAGGCCTTTTTACTAATAAGAACTGAAAGTTCTGTGTTTTTGACAATATTGCAAGTTCACTAAACCTGGCTAAAATTATTAGATAATAAAAAAACCTTTAAAACTTATATTTTTAACATAAATATTTAATAATATAACTTCTTATAATTTACTTATTGCAATAAACAGTAGTTTGTAGAACTATTTCCTTTCAGTAAGTAATGGATTTATTGGTTTGCATTTTAACTTCTTATGCATCGAATATGCGCTACAAATTTGAACTTGATTATGACATGTTGAATTTTTCTTTCATCATTTGAAATGTTTCAAATTGCGTTGTTATAAAAATAAAAAGTTGCTTTTTTTCCGTGCTATCTATTATGTTCTGTAAAGCTGCTTCTAACCATGACATGATTGATTAGGACCATTGTGTAGCGGAATGAAACAAACAAATTGCTAGCAGAAATAAAGCAAAGATAAAAATGAAAGAAGCAGTGCTGTATGGTTTTCTGGAGTGTTCAAACAGTGATCAGGTGATCTGGTGTAAAGTAACTGAACAATCAAATGTAATGTAAAATAACGCTGACGTCATTGCTGATCAACTAAAATCCCAACTCAACATTGCATATGCTGCAATGTGACCATTGCGAATGCACACATTTCAATATCGATGCTAAAACAATATATTGTGCAGCCCTACTTTATAGTGTTTTGATCAAATAAAAGCAGCATTCAGCCTAAGCACAAGCTTGTAAAAAATCTTACCAACTCCAAAAATTTCTAAACAGTAACTTGCTGTACTTTTACACCACATACACAACTTTTGAAGAACTATCCGGACCATTTTAGTTATGGCACATTAGCCGACAACAAGCTCTTATAAAGACTATTCACATCTCTGACAGAGTCATCACCAGAGTTTCAGCCTTAATCATTGACCTTGTCCTCCGGCTAAGCCTTAGAACCTCTTCAGAAGAGACAAACCCCATGAGGAAACACCCACCAGTGCCCTAAAGTAAATTGGTTTCAGTGCTTCAATCCCATCCTCATTCTGTACATGAATTAGAGGAGGAACAGGGCTCTCTAGGGTGCCTGGAAGCAACAGAGCTCTCATACAGACATAGTATGACACCAGAGCTGCCCTCTTCAGCCCCATAGGAACCTTCTAGAAAGACCTATGCTGTCATTCCCTGGATTTAGCCCATTAGCTGCAGAGTTTATGGAGCACAGAATGAAGCACGAGTCAGAATCACGGTAAGCCGGGGGGTGGGCTCAGTACCCCTTTTGACCTTTGAAAATAACCCCCAGTAAGGGGCTGGTCAGAGCCAGAGACATCTTCCAATTCCTCAATCTCGTTGCTAAATTGGAGACTTCAGAAGAAATGGATTGGATAAAGGGATACAGGCCATCTCAGTAACAGAAATATTTTCAGAGATAAAAAGCGAATGAAAAAGACAGGGTCATTGGTTTACTGTCCTTGGTTTTGAGCACTGCAATCTTCACAAATTATTTCTCTAGAATGAATCAATTATTGCTCGATCTAACAGTAAATATGTCAGTCAAGTGCTTTTCTGCCCTGTGGCTTGTGGGTTTGTGTATAGACAAGATTGTACTGGGCGCTAAAATAGATCTGTCACTATAGGGCTTTTGTGTGAAAAATTTCCCACAGTTCCACATTCTGGGGATGCTTGATATGTCAATGCATGCAAGGAATGCACTTTCAGATTTTATATTATTTTGACCTCTGAAATATTGCATCCATTTTTTTTAAGAAACTGACATTATGAATTAGAAAAATCGAGGCAGTTTAAATAACTGTAATAATTTTAGGTTTAAATTAATGTAAATGTTTAAAAAAAAAAAGTAAACTTTGTAATGTGAAAATAAATAATATGTGGATACTAGCATGACTTAAGTACTTTTTTTAAAGTGTAAAAAATATAAAATACAAAAATCATAAATAGTTTTGGTTAACCGTAAAAAAAAAAATATATATATATATATATATATATATATATATATATATATATTGTATGTTGTAATTTAGAAAATAAAATAAAATAAAGCAAAATAAAATAAAATAAAATAAAATAAAATAAAATGGTATTTGGTCCAGATCAATAACGACCAATGATGAATTGATACACTCAACTATATGTTGGATAAGAATATACGACTTATGTGTGTGTGTGTATATATATATATATATATATATATATATATATATATATATATATATATATATATATATATATATACATATATATATATATATATATATATATATATATATATATATATATATATATATATATACATATATATATATATATATATATATATATATATATATATATATATATATATATATATATATATATATATATATATATATATATATATATATATATATACAAATATATATATATATACAAATATTATTCTTCTGCAGTCAACATCAACAGGAGTGTGCCTGCCTATCGAACCTAAATGCTGATTTAATTTGTGTTCTAAATCAAAGCATTGACACACGATAGAATAAATATTTTCCATATTAAAACAAGTTTTTGTTCTAACCAACACCACACGTTGTTAAATTACCGGATTTAATTCTCAACATCAAAAGCTAAGATTAGGATCCCATGATGCAACTTACAACCATAAATAAACAATAAATGAACCACAAAACACAGAAACAGAGATAATTAGGGATTTTTTTAACATTCTACATTTTCCTCAAGACCTGTTCAAGTGAAAAGTTCAGACCACTTTGAATCTCTATTTATAAGAGTACCTGAAACTATAAATAAATTGAGCTTTTATGTTCTCTATGTATATTTTTATCTGTCACGCGCAGTGTTCTAGTATGGTTCAGTGTATGGTTTGCTTTGCAGTGAACGATTCAAACCATTCCATTTAAACAAAGCCTATTGAACATTCATGACCTAATTATCCTCTTTCCAGCAGCACAGCAATTAAAAATACCATTTAGGCAATTAGTAAGATCTATTGGTATATATGTAAAGCTCATTAAGAGGTGTCTCCTGGCCCCATATGAGCTGTATTGACCTCGCAGCAGACAGGCTCGGATATTGATTTAGCACATCATTTATGCTGGCCAAAACTATATTGACTGGCTGATTGCCTTTACCCGCCATCGACTGTGATTGACTAACTACATTTACAGCAGAGAGCTTGAAGAAGACTGCTTAGGCAAAGGGCAACCCAAAAGCATAAGTTTATTTATTGCGCGGACTGGAGCTAGAAACATCGGTCACTGCCAGTGTGACAGATGGTGTGACAGGCCAACCCCTGTTTGCCTGTAAACCATAAGCAAGGCTGAGGAGCTTTTATTTTTTATGGCAATAAGTTTCAACAGTCAAGACCAAATCTTCACTTCAGAGTGGGTAAAGAGAAGCAAACAAATTAAAATAGGCTGTGCCTTCAGCCTTGAAAATCAGCTTCCGTGTCAAGCAATCTCTTTATTTAAAGTCTTGACAGAATCTATGGATTTGTCCATGCCAAGGCACGCCAGTAGAAACTGAAACGGTCTTAGAAACATTGCTGAAGAACAGGAAAAACGTAGTTACTGAATGAAGGAACATAGTAAACGTAGGAAAATACAATATTCTTATTTGTAGAATAGAATAGAATAATTGTATAAACAATAATGAATCCATACAAATAAATACAAATATAAATAAAAAATAAATATAAATAAAAATATAAACAAATAAATATTAAATAAATTGTTATAAATAAATATTATTTATGAACAATAATAAAAACTAATATAATTATCAATCAATCAAAATCTATATATTAAATTTTATATATATATATATATATATATATATATATATATATATATATATATATATATAAAATCAAATATAAATAAATGTAAATATAAATGAATACAAATAAAAATAAAAAATATATAAATAAATACTATAAATAAACAAATTTAAAAACAAATAAAGAAAATTATAAAATAATAAAATAAAATAAAATTACTGGGATTTGTTTCAGATTGACAATAACCAAGGGGGTCTACCTGGAGAATACAATCCACTAATAGAAGTAGTTTTAAAACATTAATGGCACAAATTTGTGCCATGCTTATACTGCACGGACTGGGAACCAATATTAGTCACTGCAATGCTTTTTGGAGAGACTAAATAAGTACACATAACAATAACATCAGGGTGCAAATTAATATTTGATCCCCACTAAAAACCAGAAAAACAAGATGTATTGTAGGGTCAACCCTTTAAACATTAAGAAACAATTTGCTCTGATCTGTATCTAAAATGATAATATAAAATTAAAATTATGGATAATATAAATATGCATTTGACAACCCCTATTACGGTTCATACTACTGAATGGATAAATCATGTGGGATGCGGGATTGTGAGAAAATAAAAATATTCATTCAACAGTCTGAACGGCAAACATCATAATTAAGTTTTTTTGGTGACGCTGTTGTGCAGGTGAAATAACCGTTAACAATAGCTATGTTTCCATCCAAAACTGCCCAAAATTATATGCTCAAAAATGGAATATAGCATAAAAGAATTGCGAATAAAGCAGCATTTCCAACCGAGTCAATGAGAAAAATATTGTCACTTTCTGATTAAATGGTGCCAATTTCTTGGATTTTGTTCGATAAAAGTGTTTCCGTTGTAGTTTTTGCGCATTTTTTCGTATCGAATAAAAAGTTTTTCCAACTCAGATATGTGCATCCATTTTTTATGTGCATTTTCAAAATTTATGCACATCTTGGCGTTTCCATACAAAATGAGCATAAAAATTGTTGGATGGAAACGTAGCTATTGAGTCAGTCTTCAGGGCAAAGGTCAAGTACTTGAACCCTGGAGACAAGACAAAAAAATTCTCATTGCGAAAAATGCAAATATGATCCTGGACTACAAAAAACTGATGCTTTTTTTTGTATTGTCCAATCAACACTAATAGTAGATTGTGTTTTAGGGCGCTTTCACACTTGGTTCGAATGCCTGGCCCTAACCCAAGGTCTATAGTCCCCCCTCGCACACTAGGGTCATCAAGCTGCTGTTATATGTGCAGCTGTTGCTGGGTGACGGCCGCAAAAGAAAAGAACCAAAATGGAGACATACGCATAATACAGTCGTTCTGCTTTTACTCTCAGATTTGTCACTTTATAACTAAATTGGAGCTTTATACCTGATAATTCTGACTTAAACTCAATAAAAATGTATTAACACATAATTTGACTTTATACAACGATGCGTCATTCATATCAGAAGTAAACTGGATCAGAGTTGCCACGAACCGTAGCCCTCTTCCAAGCGGACTCGGGTACGGTTTACAGGTACACACCTGAGATTAGAATACACGTTCACACTAGCTAAACGTATCCTACTCTGACATCAAACGAACCCAGGTGCGGACCAGAAGTGCTAGTGTGAAAGCAACCTTAAAGACCTTGTAGTTCACATCCAGGATGCAGCGTAGCTTCCTGGCACTAAAAATGTCTTAAAATACTACACTTCCTGAGGTTATCGAAGAAAGCACTACTTCCAAAGCAGTTGTTTGCAAACCCCTACATGTCATTCACTGAGTCAGTCATCACCGATTGCATCGCAGAATGGTACTCTGGCAATTCGTCAAAAAACAGGAAGTCTCTCCAGTGAATTAAAACAGCAAAGAAGATCAATGGCTCCCAGTTCTCTAGTCTGGAAGATATTATTCATGCACATTGCACCCAGAAGGTCATACAGTGGCAATCATCAGAGACCCTACACATCCAGGTCACAACATGTTCACTCTCCTGCAGTCTGGCCAACAATACAGGACAATCTATGCCCACAGAACAAGGCCCAAAAATATCTTCAATCACAAAGCTGGTGCATATTGAACACCTCACATTGTACTTGAATGTAGAAACTGTAACCACTTCCCCACATACTGCCTCTTATTGTAGTAATGGTGACATTAAGTACACTACCTTAACACGTGTCACTCCCAGCTAAAAATAGCAAAAAAAATGCATTGCTTTCAAAAGGAAAACAGACATTGATGTACCAATTGGACTGTGGACCTCAGAAGTTTACAATTGTATACTACTGAAGAAGTTCACATATTCTTTGAGAGGAAAGGGTGAATAGTTTAAAAAGATTTGGAATCCATTTTTGATTATATTAAAACAGTACCACATGATTTGATTTGACAAAATAGTTTTTTCTCCATTGGTTCATACTGTACCTCCTCCCTTTTTATTTATTTTTTTTTTAATTGACTTATTTTATATACTGTGTGTATGTTTTACTTTAGTTTGTTTGCTGCTTAGTTTTGATGTTCTATATTGTTAACCTTTGAAAAAAACAAAATGAAAGGACGGTGTGACGCTGTTCCTTTAGGCACTTACCGGCTGACCGCTTACCTCTGTGTAATTTTGTCCAGTTAGCTTGTCATGTACATTGGCGAACTTGAGAGGCAGAGAGGAGTTGACCACCATGTTGACGGTGACTGGGTTCGAGTCCGGGGAAGAGTGGTTTTAGAAATCAGATAAGACAAAAAACAAAATTCAAAAACTAAAATGAACGAGTAAACAACAGGGTGAGAATGCGGTGAAAATCCGAAAACGTGTTAAAAATTAGACAAGGGCTTTTCTTTTTCTAGACGGCTTTTGTAAATTGTTGGTTGGGTTTAGGGAAGTAAGCGGGGGAAGGGCCAATGGGTAAAATTCATTGGGTTTAGAGAAGGAGAAGGGTGGGTCAGTCGATTGGCCGGTCGACCAGTCAATCATACAGTCAGTCAGATGAACGGTCGGCCGACAGCAGCCTCTGGTGGGTTTACACAGCGTGGGCGCGAATGACATTTAAGATACGAAAACATGCACACAGCGGATTCGTGAAAACAAAAACTGCAAAAAATACGTACCACCTGGGATGTATTTCGCAGTCTTAAAAAATGTCCATGGGACTATGTTTTCAGATTGAGCCTGGGTTGCATGCATTTATTTTTCTGCATGCTGTTTGTGTTCCTCTGCAATAACACTTCCGAAATGCTAGCTGCCAGCAGGTGTTTATGTTCCTCTGTTTTGAGTTTCTTCACTAGTGTTGGGTTTTTTATTTTTTTTTTTTGGACGCTTCCTTAATGTACAAGTGGCTCAAACTCGCTCATTTTAAGACAGGAACCGGCGGACGTACAACAAATTTAATCATAAGGTAAACACAAAACAAAACTTTCCATCTGGAGCTCCTACACGAGACTCGAGAGATGCTCATTAACAACCCTGATGGCTACGGCGAGGGCTATGCTTCCACACGTAGGTTGCGCTGTAGCATGTGTGCGCTTGAAGCAGATGTATAAATCAGTCTTAAGAATGAATAATATTTAAACATGAAAAACAATAACTTTAAATCAAAATATTATTTAAAGACCTAAGCGTTTGTTTGTTTTGGGGCGTGTACTTTCTAGCCAGCACGTGGTGTTTGTTTCTGGGGTGTGGGGGCAGTTTTTGTTACTGTTTGCAGGACATAGGAAGAGCCGGTGTGATGCGTGCTCTGCCGGGAGAATTCTATGGATTACCTTTGAATGTTTAATTAAAATTAACATGTTGTCTTCTTCGTCTGGTTAAATGCTGAGTTACAAACCAGCGTAAAGGTATATATTGCCACTTACGAACATGATGTGTGGAAAATCATGGCTTAGGCATGGTAAAGTAGTCTGCGTCCACATAGTCTGTGTTTTAGGTGAAGCCATGTCGTGATGATGTCAAAGAAAGTTTCTAGACCTCGAATTTGAGGAAAATCTGCAGCATTTCCGAAAAAAAGATTTGCAAAATTTTGTGGAGTTTGCTTGATTTAAATTCAGCGATCGCGAAATCCTGGAGGGAGTGTAAAATGCATGTTAATGTGTACATATGTTGTGCTTATGTGTGTTCTCTTGTGCACCATGTTGTACACATTTTAATGACGCCGTTCTCTGGAATACTTTATTCTGATTGGTCAGTCATGACATTTCATGTCACATTCTTCCCAGATAACAGCTGCTGAAACTGATAACACAGGCTCATATGGGCACGTCGAATCATCTTGAATGTTAATGAATACATTCATATACGGACTGTTTGCCACAATCTTGCGATTGAATATTAAGAAGGTTAGTATAGGTTGCATTCAGACATTTTTGTTTTTGTTTTAATTAAAGGGACCACCATGGATTCAAGATTTTCAAAAAATCAGTCAAGTTTGGTGAATGAAAAATCATGGTTTGGGGTTACATTCAGTATGGGGGCGTGAGAGAGATATGCATAGTGGACAGCAACATCAACGGCCAGAGATACAGTATCAAGACATTTGTGCTGCCCATTACATTACAAACCACAGGAGAGGACAAATCCTTCAGCAGGACAGCGCTCCTTCTCATACTTTAGCCTCCACATCGATATTTCTAAAAGCAAAGAAGGTCAAGGTGGCCAGCCCAATAACCAGACAAGAACATAATTGAGCATTTCTGCGGTAAGATCAAGGAGGAGGCATTGAAGTTGAATCTAAAAAAATCTTGATGAACTCTGGGAGTCCTGCAAAAATGCTTTCTTTGCCATTCCAGATTATTTGATTAAAACGTTATTTGATTCATTGCAGAGATGTATGGATGCAGTTGTCCAGGCTCAGGGGAGTCATACAGAAAGTTCATTCTTTTTTTCCACTGCACCATGACTTTATATTCTATACTGTACATTATTTCTATTAAGCGACAAGACTTCTGTCTAAGCAAAGTCAGACCTCACTGTCCTAATTATAAATCAAGGCATAATTATATTTCATCTTGGTAAAATGAGCGTAATCAAGAGGCCTTTGCCTTTCATATAAGCCCCTTCTGAAATCAAATGATCAACTAGAAGTCAAGTTATTATTTGTTGTTCCTAAAACTTGGAAAAGCAACAAGACTTCTGTCAGGTACTGTACACTAAGCTAGTACAATAATACTACATGTAATGTACTTATGGATTGAACACAGCATGCCAAATATTTGTCGTCCACTTCATTTGCAGAATTATATAATTTGATTGGGTTAAAAATACTGGGTTACAATATAAATATTTTAGATGTAGGACAAGCAATGGTTTTATCCATCTAGAAGTGTTTTTTATAGATAGCCTCAATGACTTTCAGTTTATAATCTAGAGATTTGATTAAACTCTATAGATTCTTAGTGATTACTCTGAATATTCACCTATGATGCAATGGCTCATTTAGTCTTCTCTTTTTTCATTTCTGCAGGAATCAGCATTTTTAAACAAAGCTCTTGAAAGAATGATCATTGACTCGCCCATAAAGACTTTTCTTGTTTCAACAGTCAATGAATCAATCGTTTTAAGCAAAACTCTTGTACGGATTATTTAATTACTCATTCATAAAAACACTAGGGATGTGATGAGATCTTGCAAGATTAAATTGCAATGAAATTTCTCGTCGAGGTGACAATTTGTGAGTTGTGATGTTATGATGGAGCGTGAGGGTGAAATTATCATCGAAGATCGGAGGCAGGATTGGACTTGAACCGCACACCATGTGCTTTGCACACACTAGGTGTGGGATCAAATTTCCACCTTAAGTATCGCGGTCGTGGATAGAAAAATAATGCGCGGAAATGAAAATATTGTAAAATTATAACGCGCAAAAGCAAGAACCAAACACAGAATATGAAACAATGAGGTTGTGTACCATAAACGCATCTTCATAGCTAATTCCACCTCATTATCTTTTTGTACACAACCTCATTGTTTCTTATTCTGCATTTAGTTCTTACATTTTGCGCGTTATCATTTTACACACAATGTCAATATTTGACCGACGCACATTATTTTTCTATTTTCCAAAATTTTCTATTACCGTACTTTGGACGGGAATTAGATCCCATAATCTGTGTTGCGCATCACTCGTTTGCTTGGGCCATTGTGACGTAAACAATTTTTTTTAACCAGAGTTTCAAGAGTTCACACTTAGATATTGTTTGACAATTTGTTAGCAAGTTAGCAGGTTTGGCATGCTGTCCCGGGAGAGAACCCTGAGTACAAGATCAGGGGGTTCTCGAGAGCTCCCTCTGCTAAAGGAGGAAAGGCGGAGAAGGGGTGGATGGGGCGTTTCTTCGGAAAAACGAAGATAAGGAAGTAGTTTTAACTAATCTGACTAATCAATTGGCTAGCCATTGGCTAGCTAATAAGTGTAGGTGAGTGGAGTGGCCAGCTGCAGTGGCCAGCTGCAGTCAATCATATCACATGCTCCTCTCAAAATTAGTTTGTGAAACTTCACTTAGTGGCTGATGCGTCCAACAGAGACTACAACTGCAGCCACACACATTACCCATGTTTCATAACCATGCGATTGAAAAACATTTAGATTTGCTGAAAGTCATAAACGTTGTGAACACAATTGGAATTAAGACACGTGGAGTATTTCAGTCGCATTATTGAAGTGCAGTACAAACATGTAAATACCTTAATCCCACTACTACAATCGAGAAAGACTTTTAGCCGCATTTTATGACAGGATATAACATACACACAAGGGTGTTTGACACTTTTCTATTAAGTACCACCGCTGTACAAATCTATAAGCCCGCGGGCTAAATATTTTGCAGTGTTTGAATGTCCTTAATGGCACATAAATCATTAAAATAGAAATAAAATACCATTCTATTACCGTTCAAAAAATCTATTATCCATTCATATATTAGCAAATATTTTTTATTGTTTGCATAGGCTTTGCTGCGTAAAAATGATCAAAATAGAAGTAAAATAACATACAAGTTGATTTTTAAAAATGCACCTAAATTGTTTTGCAATTTGTGATTTATTTTATTTTTTAGTTGAATGAAAGACTTCTTAAAAATAGGTTAAAAATCTCATCTCATCTCGTTCTCGGGAATCCAATCTCGTTTCTTGTCTCGTCTTGTGGAGAAGGCGTCTCGTCACACCCCTAGTAAACACTCATTTAGTCAATAATGGATGAATCTGCATTTTTGAATGTTTTCAAAACTCCTGAAAGATAATGAAAGATCATAAAAGATCTTTACAAGATGAATCCTTATTTTTCTTTCTTAAATGAATCATTTTTGAAGTTACATTCAAGATACGAGTGAGTATGATGTTGCTTTGTAAGGATGTCTTTGTGGCTTAAATGCTTGTCATGCAGCATACCTGAAGTCTTTGACACAAAATGACATTTGTGTCATTGACTCCAGGTATGCCGCATGACAGGCATTTAAGCCATGCAGACAACCTTAAAAAGCAACATAATGCTCTCACTTTTATCCATGAATGAGTCCTTCACTTACTGTATGCAACCTCACATTTCGAAGCATGCTGTTGTCAATAATTAAATCTAAGTTGCTTC
The DNA here is from genome assembly GCF_052040795.2 of Danio rerio. NCBI lineage: Eukaryota > Metazoa > Chordata > Actinopteri > Cypriniformes > Danionidae > Danio > Danio rerio. Next base: position 25,697,640 of record NC_141045.1, on the reverse strand, counting down.
TCGTGAGGTAAGAACACACATTTTCATGAATAATTATGAGATTGACGCGTCGCAAAATACTGTAGTCTTTTTATGTCACTTCCTGTGATGTGTACACAGTGGAGGTATTAAATCCAAGATATAAAAAGTGCTAAAACAGCTGTGAATTAACCAGTTTGCTTACAATTTAAATTAACAGATGCTGATATCATCATATGCCACACAAACATCTCTGTTCAAAAATCTTTGAAAATGTAGTGTTTTATCACACTTTCACAGAAATTGAGCCTCTCTTGGCCTTTTGCTTTCCTTCTCAATTTGTCTTTTTCTAGAATGAGTGATCAATTTTAGAAAACTGCAAAATATATACTTCAAGACGTAACAACAATAAAGTATACCGTAGGAATCCATCTTGAAGTTACTTTCATTCCATTCATTCACATTTCTTTATGAAACTGATTCACTTGTGGCATGCAACAGTCTGATTGCTATGCTTCTTTGGGGGTTCTCCACACTGTAACTCTCTCATATGTGGGAAAGGCAGTGAATGTAGACTCATGTAATATCTTGTACTATCTTGACAATGTTTCTTGACCAAAGTATCCATCTTGAAGCAGTCCAGTATAGGGCTGGGCGGTATATCAGGTACTGGGGATGTATCGATATGATTGCCCAACGCGATGCGGTATTATCTAATATCGTACATATCTATATGGTTTAAGGCCACACGTGCGTATTCTGCAGTCATACAAAAGACTTGTTCAAAATGAACGAATTGTTTAAGAATGACCCATCACTACATAGAGGAACATGTAGTGCTGGTGTTGTATTGGAATCTGACTCCCCGAACAAACCTGACTCCCCCTCGCGTGCACGCACGTACCACAGTACATGCAGCTGTCACAACGGTTTATCAGAAACTTTCTATTGATAATTTCTTCCGTAATTGACAGCAAGAATAAACACAGAACCCTTGTCAAGTTGACAAGCAGCACCTGAATGTGTTCAAAAGAATTAAAAACGCAGAATTTATACCGCATATTGAACGTGAAACCACCTCATATTTAATAATTATAAGTTCAGTATTTATTATACGACGGTTTCTTCTTTACATTTCTGTTTTAACAAATTTTGTTCTGTGTTCTGGTCTGTTATAATGACTGTTTACATTTATATGCTTAACCAGCATTTCATCATCACAGTACTCTAAAACAATTTCATTACTTCTTATATATATAGTCTATTCGTTTTCATCTACTTATTTAATATTTAGTAAAACAAGTTTAGTCAAAACAAAACAAAACAAAACAAAAGTGTAGGATTTTTACATTGAGTGAAAGACTTCTCTTGTTATCTTGGATATGTGCACTGTTTAATAATTGTGCACAAAACATACATGTAAATGTGTAACTAAAAAACATACACCTGATTTAATTGTTTATAAATCACACAACTGTGGTAAACAGGATTATGTATGACAACACTGTAATTGTGACATAAAATACTGTGTTTCATATTTACATTCAATCTGGTTCTTTACTATTCTACAATACTTTTTGTTGTGTTACTTTTTTAAGGGGTTTTCTTTTTTGCTCTGACAATGTAGCTGTGTTTTATATGGTTCTGTTTACTTTGTTATATGCAAAGCAGTACAGTAGTGCTGTTTATAGTGTTAAGCAGGAAAAAACCCTGTACTGTATGTTATTTATCAGAGATTTTTGTGCAGCTGTTATTTTTTTATTTATTTATTTATGTATTTTTCGGAACTGTTTATTTGTAAACAAGGAGGGAAACCCCTGTGTTTGAATTATATTTTGCTAAAAAAATGTTTTTAAAAAATGTTAATAAAGGCTTTAACTCTCAAGTAACCATTTATGGGAAAATACCAGATATACTGTATATCGTGTACCGTCATTCCTCCTAAAAATACCAGGATATGATATTTAGCCAATATTGCACAGCCCTAGTCCAGTAACATCTAAGCGTCTAATTTACTTTTATTCAATTGATACACATTTTTACGTGAAACTGAAATATCCTGTCAAATAACCAAAACTAATCAGAACTTAAGAGAATTTAAATTCCAATTCCTTACAAAAACCACTGAAATCCAAAATATACATTAATCTAGCTAAACACACATACATTGTAGATCAAAAAGGATTCAATGGTAAATTTAATTTTACTATTTTGACACGTTTCCACTGAGTGGTACAGTATGGTATGGTACAGGCATTATTATATGTATATTATTCTTTGTTTTCATTCTTCTGGCCTGTGCCCTTTAAAAAGGGAACCCAAAAAGTGGTATGGTATAGTTTGCTTTTTGGTACCTTGCCAGTGGAAGCAGCCATAAAAGCATACCAAGCCGCTACATACCACTTAGTGGAAACAGGTTGTTTTATAATACTATTATACAACACTCAGTGTTACTGGGGGCTATTACCAGTCTCATGAAATGTTATGTTTTGATCTTAGTAAAAGACATTATTTTAATAAATGACATATCGTCACCTTGGAATTATAAGGTTTTATCAGCGTTCGTAATGATTTTGAGATATTGAGCTTCAAAGTTTTTGCATTCCATAGCAAACAATAGGTGTGTAACATTTGTTTTATAAATAAAAAGTCTTAAAATGTAAATAACTTTTACTTAAAATGTAAAAAATCTCCCATAATGTAAATAAGTTGTCGCTTTATAAGAAAATGTCAAAATCTCAATTTTGACAAAAATGTCAGATAGAACCTTATAATCCTAAGGTGACGATATGTGGAATTCTGATACAGCAAGAAGGTACATGTAATTTAGGAAGATGTCATTAAAAAAAAAAAGTTTGTAGAATTAACTGTGAACAAGATGCTGTAAACTCTGGATGAACTAAAGTAAAACTAAGTTTAAGGACAGAAGAGACTGTGGTAGATTCAGTAAAAGCTTACATGGTAAATGAGTCTAAAAAAGCATGAGGGTTACTTCTTCTGTGCAACAAGTGAGTGTCAGATGCGCAAAATGCAGCGCTACCTTGTGTATCGGTGAACTTAAGCTTTTCATTTCGTAACATCTTACGTCAGGGATAGATTCAGCATGTTCACTCTGCTTATCGCCCATGAAAACTCTTTGGGTTGGATTGACGACAAATTGCTCAAAAAAAGCTGACGACAAGCTTGAGCAAGAATCATAGCGTGTGCACTAGCCATCAACTGAACACACTTCAGGATTGCAGGATTGAACAACCCTGGTTTAGTCTATCCTCACTGTGTCTTAACCAAACTAGTCCCGGTACCTAAGATGGTCAGAGTCTGCTAATCCCTCAATTAATCCCCCACACGCCTTTGATGACAATGACAAATCCTCACCTAGGACTATTTGAAGAATGATTCTGCCTTACTTGTTTGCCCTGAGGTAAATATTCTTCCAGGCTGAATGCCAGCACCTTGTCTTGAAGGCAAATTTCAGTACATTACTTCAAGTTTACCCTTTTCCCTCCATGACACGTAAATCCTGACTCCCATAATAATTTGGTCTTCCCAACCTCCCCTGCATCTCCACTGTCTCTGCATACATTAATCTCACAGGAGCCGCTTGCAAAACCAGAGACCACTCTATGCCATAAAGTCTGGTTGTGGTAGACATTTTAACAATCGATAGCGGTTAGCACTTAAGTAGAGCTATTACTTTTTCTTAAGTCAAGCATCAACCCTTAACAGTCATATGTATTTGCGAGCAAATGAGAGATGCGTAAAACAGGCCTAATGGGTTGTTTTTTATTTTGTTGTGGTGGTATACGAGGCGTATCCAGAACAAGACGAAAAGCTCTTCAAAATGTCAGCTGGTGACAGAAATGCTGAGCGCAGGAACAAGGTCTCACCTGAAAGAAGTCCTGGGGGTCATTAATATGGATGAAACCCACAACACTCTCACCTTCGACTGCACCATACAGTGCTGTCACATCAACTCTTGTGGGTTACTTTCATAGGTAAAAATAGTAACTTATTTTAATGCAGAACTAAATGAATTGTCATCCTTAACTTATCCTTCTAAATGACCTTTTTTTCCAATTAAAAACCTGGAAGAATGTCTGCATTTATGCTGTTATTACTATATTGTACTCTTTACAATGAAACAAAATACTGACTGAAGGTGAGGGATTTATTTAATAATGAAACTCTGCTTAAGTTTTTTATTTATTTAAAACATTTTTTAAAGTATACTCAAATTAGAAATTGTATTAATGAGGCATAACGTCATTTTCACCACTTGCCAGATCTTTCACCTACTTTAAAGCACTTTGATGGGGATAGGCAGATTTATTGATTTCATAGACTGATTTCCACTGCAAGAAATTGGGGGCCTCAAGTCACAAGCCTCCTCCAAGGACGAGAGGTCTGAGCTCTCTTCAGGGGTTAATAGCTCAGGTCTACCGCCTCAGGTAATCAGGAACGCAATTAATTGAGTAGGTGAAGTCGTGAACAAAAGATGAATAGAAGAGAATCTGTCTGAAGGACCAAACGCAGACAACTAATACAAGTTTGCAATGTAAACTTCAACCATATAAATGGATTATGATACTATAAATAACTCCAGAATCACTTTACAAATGTAACCCCAACATTCTTGATCAATGCATTTCAAGAGTTCACACTTAGCTGATTATTTATTATATTGATTATCTCGGAAGAAAGTCCTGAGCTCATACAATCCTCGAGCACGGGGATCCCTCCCATTTGCAGGGCGAGAGGAGGAGTTTGGGCTCAAGTATATCTCGAGAACTCCCCTGATTATGTATGGATTAAGACAAATTAGGCATTGCTATGGAGAGATATACTGTTGACTGAAGGCTCATCAATGGTGCCAATTTGGTTTAATCAATTCATTAATGTTGCATGTCTTTGGACTGTGGGAGGAAATAAAGAATATGAATGTAATAAAGAAATCATCTTTGTTTATGGAAGTGAACTTTTTTTATCTATGGTATTGAAACAGAATATTATCAAATATCCTACTAAATATGGCCACTATAACAATAAGCGATTTTACTCGCTCAGTGTGTGTAACGAGGAGACTGACACGGAGGGATCCATTATGCAGTATTTATTGCTCAAGTTCTTATTCACACACACAATATGCACTAACGTGCAAACACACAACAACAACAGTCTATGATGAATAAAGACTGGCGATGAATAGACACAGGGAGTATTACCAGGCATGGATCGAGGGCAGGCTGCAAGTATCAGAGTCCGTGAACCAGGCGTGGGTCGTGGGCAGGTAGCGAACATCAGAGTCCGTATAACAGGCGTGGTTCGTGGGCAGGCAGCGAGTATCAGAGTCCGTATACAATGCGTGGGTCGTGGGCAGGCAGAAGGCGAAGCAGAGTCAAGAAACAGGCTGGAGTAATACACAAGGAATCAGGCAGGAATAACGCTCAGAAATGCTGGCCGGGGCTAAACAAGACTTCGCACTGAATGAGCGTTTGGTGCTGGCTATTAAAGGGTACGTGGGTCATTAGCGGGATTCAGTTCAGGTGTGCATGATCAGAGTAAATGGATGATGTAATGCTTAGAAGTCCGGAGATGGTGGCCTCTGCTGGCCAGCGAGGGGAATGACTGGGACCGAGTCGGTGACAGTGTGTTTTTCTGTTTATTACATGAAAGCTCATTGGACAGATACAGAAAGCATTTATTTTAAACAAAGGTTACAAGTCTCATTACTTGGCTTTAGAAAACATAATATGTGCCAGTGTTTCAACATGATCTCGCAGCAATTCATGACTTTTTGATTTAGTGGCTAATTCTTATGAATTTGTCCTAGGGTTGTCAGGAAACTGTAATTCTATATTGGTACTGACATTTTTAGAAAATGTTCATTTCCCACAAACATTTAAGCGCTGTGGAGCACATTCTGGTTTGCCATTGTGTTCACATGCTCAACAGAAATGAATGTAATTGGCCGTGCAGCTCATCGGATCACTAAAATCCCCGCTGTTTACACGTCGCTCAGCTGGTTTGTCTATAAGCTGGCATATAAGCTATCCACTGATGAATCGCAGCTTTAATATGCTTAAGTATAGAGGTTAACATTTGAAGGGGATCAAAAAGTTTTTAACATTTGAAAAACAAGAATGGGTGTTGCTGAATAGTTTTAGGTCATCTTTGTTTAAAGGCTTTGAACCACTTCAAATGTTGACTACTGTGTACTTAATACTTAGACACATTTGTGTGCTTAGTAAATCATATGTCAGAAGTTTAAATGGTCAAGGCTTTAAATTGGATTTAGATATTTTGTTTTATATTCATTTATTCATCCGCTGTGTAAAACATGCTAAATAAAAAAAGAATAAAATCATTCATTCATTCATTTTATTTTCAGCTTAGTTCCTTTATTAATCTGAGGTCGCCACAGCAAAATGAACCTCCTAAAATAATAAAATAAAATAAAATAAAATAAAATAAAATAAAATAAAATAAAATAAAATAAAATAAAATAAAATAAAATTAAATAAAATTAAATTAAATTAAATTAAATATTTATTCATTGATTTTTAACCGCTTTTCCAATGGCAGGTCCCGGGGACAGCAGTCTTAGCAGAGAACCCCAGACTTCTCTCTCCCCAGACACTTCCTCCAGCTACTTCAGGGGGATCCTGAAAAGCTCCCAGGCAACCAAGACACATAGTCCCTCTAGCGTGTACTAGGTCTTCCCAGAGGTCTTCTCCAGGTGGGACATGCCTGGAAAACCTCCCAAGGTAGGCGTCCAGGAGACGTCCTTAGGTCCTTACCTTATCTATAAGGGTTCGACCCTGAAAAGGAAACTCATTTTGGCCTCTTGTATCCAAGATCTTGTCTTTTTTGGTCATGACCCAAAGCTTAGTTGGAAGTAGGAATGTAGATTGACTGGTAAATCTCGAGCTTTGTCTTTCAACTCAGCTTCTTCTTTACCACAACGGACTGGTACATGAACCGCATTACTGCTGTCACTGCACAAATCCACCAGCCAATCTCACGTTTCATCCTTCTCTCACTTGTGAGTGAAACCCCAAGATACTTACACTCCTCCACCCGGTGTGAGGACTTTCCTCCAGTTTGGAGATTGCAAACCACCTTTTTCCAGTGGAGCACTATGCCTTGAACTTGAAGGTGCTGATTCTCATCCTAGCCGCGTCACACTCGGCAGCAAACCACCCCAGTGCATGCTGAAGGTCCATGTTCGATGAAGCCAACAGAACAACATTGTCTGTGAATAATAGAGATTAAATCCTGTGGTCCCCGAATCGGACCCCCTACAGCCCAAGGTTGTGCTTTGAAATTCTGTCCATAAAAATTTTGAACAGAATTAGTGACAAAGGGCAGCCCTGCCAGAGTCCAACATGCACTGGAAACAAGTTTGACTTATTTCCGGCAATGCGAACCAAACTTCTTCTCTGTTCTGACCTCATACTCCCTAAGCACCTACCACAGAATGCCACAAAGGTACACGGTCGAATGTCTTCTCCAAGTCCACAAAACACATGTGGACTGATTGGGCATACTCTCATAAACCCTCGAGCAGCCTGGTCAGGGTATAGAGCTGATTCAGTGTACCTTGGCCTTTATGAAAACATAGAAGTTTTAGTAAAGTCTAGATTTTAGTATAAAAGTTCAGTTTAGTTCAGTTCAGCGTGGTTTAAATTTCACTGCTGAAAGTTCAAACACTGAAGAGCAAATCCATCGATGTGCAGCTCCACAAGTTTCAATCCAAGCAAGCCAGTGGCAACAGTGGCAGAAGAAAAAAAAACTTCACCAATTGTCGAAGTGAAGGGTGAAGCGAAATGTGTCTGTTGTGCATGTTTTTACATGATAATAAAAAATACTGACTATTCCACTATTTTTGGTATAAGTAAGCATGTCTGCTATTTTAACGTTGGAACAAAAATGACAATTATTACATTAATTACCGCTTTATTGAGTTGTTTTGAGATTCTAAACTCTCTGCACCCAAAAACTAAATTTAATTTAGATCTAATTTGCTCAAGTTTGTTTTCCTTATTAAAATAGATATGAAGGCACTAATTTCAACTTGCAAATTACTCGTAATAAATAAAATGCTAAAAATGTACTGTAGATTAATAGGTAATCATTTGAACGTTAATATGGCATGCATATGACTGTGTATTAAATGATGAACAGTTAAGATTTTCTGGCCATAATTCTGCAACTTTCAGACTGAAAGCAAACTGCTTAAGAACAATTTTTTCATGTCGAGCCTGTGTGTGACATTGAGATTATAAAGCAGAACTAAACAGCAGTAATGTATTCACAGCACAGCACAGGAAATGATAGATTTATCTCCACACACATATATCACTCCACCAGCACAGCATCTGTCACAGACTCTCTGTTTGTCCACATCATCTTCTGCAATCTCCATTCCATTATGGCTTGATAAATCCTTCCCTCGCAGCTTTAAAGCCATAGAATTAAAAATCCTGTGCTATGAATGCAATTCGCTTTCTTGTTCTGACATATATCCTATTTAAACAGGATACATATATCTGCTGCGATTTAATTCTGTCAACCTGTACACAAGCATATAGATGACTCCAAGGCTAGCAGATATCGATTAAAAGTCAAAACACTCTTTTTTGTGCAAGACTTTTCAGTAAAAAATGTATATGTATACCAATCTTAAACAGTAAGTGCGACTGTTCTTAATTTTCTGAGCTTATATCCATATAGTTTGACTGATTTCACTTGACATATAGGTTTTGTTGGTCCTCTGGGCAATGTGGAGGGCATTTTGACTAGTTGGTGTGTATCAGCGATAGTACGCAGTGTACTGTGCTTGAGATGAAAGGTGCTAAAAGCCGGGCTCCTCTGTGCCATGGGAGAAACGGAAATGCAGTGAAGGCTCTTTTGAGAAACATCTTCGATGAGCGCAAAAGTCCATCAATCATTTAAGCCAGTATGAACTGTATCTTATTCCCGACTGTATATCTTCATCTTCCAGAGGTCGGAATGACCTGATATGTCCTCAGTAAGTGAAATAAAGTAAACTTTTAGGGATGAATCTATAGACTAAAAAATGCCTCTTGCAAACAGTAGAGGGCATTTTTGGTTTTCTTGGATGAAAACAGATGTACATCAACCTCTAAAGTGTTGTCTTGTATTAGGGCCGAGACGCATCAAGCCATTGGATGGTGTTGGGGATTCATTGGATTGTCGATTAGCGATGTCGCCTCTCCGGTAAGTTTTCAACATAGGCTCATTCTGAAAATGTAGCCCTATATATGTTTCTAGAGATCACGCATTATGTAGTCAGAGTATGGCTGCATTTCGTTTTAAAATGAACGATACGAGGCGGTATGACGCCATTTCTTTTTGCGCTTACCAGCTGACGACTTACCTTCATATGGACGGCTTTCCCGCTGTTACCAGTTTGTCCTGTTAGCTTCGTCAGTGCACTTGAGACACAGAGAGGAGTTGATCATGACAACGGCTTTGAGTCTGGTAAAGAATGGTTCCAGAAAGCAGGTAAGACAAAACCACAATCCAAAAAATTCAATTAACAAGCAAAAAAAACAGGGTGAGAATGTCAAAATCAGGCCAGGGCTTTTCTTTTTCTTGATTGCTTTTGAAAATTGTTGGTTGGATTTAGGGAATGGGGTGGGCGGGTCAATTAATACAATTGGTTGGTTTTAGGGAAGGAGGAGGGTGGGTCAATCGATCGGGTAGTCATTCAGTCAGTCAAACAGTAGCCTCTGGTGGGTTTATGCGAGAACAACAGATGCAAATAGCACTCGCGAGAGAAATTTGAGATCTCAAAAAGCATACACAGCAGCCTCTAGTAGTTTCGCGAAAACAAAAACTGCAAAAAAAGTAGCTCCTGAGACATATTTGGCAGGTCTTCAAAAATGTATATAGTGGTACATTTCAGAATGAGCCTGCGTTGTAAGTTTTTATTTTATTTCATTCTTTCATTCATTCATTCAATCATTCATTTTCCTTCGGCTTAGTGCCTTATTTTTAGTAGTCACCACAGCGGAATGAACCACCAACTATTCAGGTATATGTTTTTGCATGTCTTTAAAATATGGAGGAAACCGGAGCACCCTTTGGAAACCCATACGCACATAGGAGGAACATGCAAACTCCACAGAGAAATGCCAACTGGCACCGCCGGGACACAAACCGGCGACCCTTCTTGCTGTGAGGCTAACCACTGAGCCACCGTGCCACCCCAAATGTTTTTTGACCAATGGCTTTAGTCCAGTGATTCAAAAATTGCCTACAGCAATCACACGCAGAATATAAATCACTGGACTAAAACTATTAGACACAAAAACATTTGGGGTGGCACGGTGTGTGTGGGTGTATGTGTATGTGTACGTGTTTTTGTGACATATCAGGACACAAATCTGTATAATGACATGGGTATGACACAGGTATTACAAAAAGGAGGTGAAATATGAGGACACTGGTGACATCCTCATTTCTCAAAATGCTTATAAATCCTACAGAATGACTTTAATCAGAGAGTAAAGCTGCGCACAGTCTCCTGTGATGGTTGGGTTTAGGGGTGGGGTGAGGTCAGGGCAATACAATATACGGTTTGGACAGTATAAAATGAATGGAAAGCTATGTAATGTCCCCACTTTTCACAAAAATAGACGTGTGTGTGATTGTGTGTGTGTGTTTGTGTGTGTGTATATATATATATATATATATATATATATATATATATATATATATATATATATATATATATATATATATATATGTGTGTGTGTGTGTGTGTGTGTGTGTGTGTGAGCAATATCACACTCTTTGCAGTGGGATATGGCTGTATATCGACACTGGTAGGAGGCATGCGTAGCTTAGTGTCCCATCAGTGATGATATACTGCTACAAGTGTGATATTGCATTTATGCAACAGTTGAATGGCATAATCATGTGTATAAAAAAAAGAAAATCAAACACGAGAGTCTAAAATCCCTTTTGTATAAGGTACTTTCTTTTGCCATTCCTTTACATCTGCAGCTGACGTCAGAACAGCAGAAACCATTGCTACTTCACCAACGTTACTTTAGATCTAGTATTTGAATGATTCTCTAGCGTAATATCTAAAGTGATGACAAAACAGCTGATTTTGCTGACATTTTAAGATTATAAGGCTGAACGGCAAGAATTGCCATTAGTCTAAAGAGATTTCCCAGTACTTCTCTGTTGCAATCGGGAGATCCCAATAAAAATCCCCAAAATAGCCAAAGCAGCACAAAAACTACCAGATAATTTTTGTGTTTGCGATAACGAAAACAGGAGATTCATTAGAAACAAACAGATGGTCAACTAAATTTGTATAGCTCAGGGTTTTACAAAACATGGCCAACACAAAATACATTTATTTCTTATACAAAATACATTTATTTCTCACACTATCATTATCTTCACTATCTCACCTATCTCACACTCAATACACTACAATTACTAAGGTATAAATACAGCACTGCAACATACCAAAGAGAGAGATCGACTTAGAATGTCACTTACCAGATTAATAATGATTTGATCAGCTGTAGTTAGAAATTGCACTTTTTTCTCTTAGGGCTTTTTATGCTGCCTCTGTCGCTATCTTGTGTATGGACAACACCAACTGTCTTTGCTCTGCTCAATAACAGGCTAAATGCAGCCAATGAGCTGTCTTCCCGAAAATTATAAATATTTAAAATAGGCACTATCCTTATAAATAAACTGCATAGTTGCAATCTAAACAAGCACATTCTCCACTGAAAAAGCCCCAAAAATACATTAAGTTGTTCAACAGCTGCAATATTTATCAAACTGTAGCATGTCCTCTGCTTTTCGCTGTACGTGGGCGGAGTAATACACAAGGGTGAAGGGTGAAGAGGCTGGACGAGTGCTGTTATTTGCAGAATATCGCACGGCTATCAGCCAATCAGATTCAAGAGTCAGACAGAACTGTTGTATATATATCCATGCATATCCTTCAATCCCGTTTACATAGAAAAACAATGGAAAGAGATTGAAGACTGAGACTGAACAGAAGTTGACCACTGTAGCCGCCGTTTTGGATGGACACATTTGCATTTGCAGGTTTTTTCTGTTGTTTTCGGAGAGGACTAAGCTTTTTAAACTAAAATAAAATAGAGGATATATATATATATATATATATATATATATATATATATATATATATATATATATATATATATACATTTACGCATATACATTAGCGCTGTCAAAATTAGTGCATTAACGCATGCGATTAATTTTAAATAATTAACGTGTTAAAAAAAATTAACGCAATTAACGCAGTTGCAGGTTTTTTTTTACTTCCTGTTGTGGTGGACGTGTGTTTAACATGCAAGAAATTTGGATAAGACCAAGGAAGCACTTTTTGAAGGCAAGTTTCAGTATAAAATAATTAGTCGCATCACCAGGCTCTCCAGAGTTTCATGCAATTTCGGGTGTTTCATTTTTAACTTTCGACTTCTGTTGTAAGTTGATACCGCATGGCAAACAGAAAGAAAATCCTCCGCATTTCGTGACTCGATGTTCCTATAAGGTAATAAAATCACTGCTTAGGCTACATGGTAGAATTTTAATAAGAGTATAATCTTAATCATATTAAAATCGAAGTATTGGTGTCTTATGTAAATGTACTCAGAAAGTCTCTGGTGAAGTCGCGACCTGTCAAAGACAGGGCATTACTCTGCCTTTCAGCATGAGCCCTCCAAGTTTAGCGTGTTTCCTCAATAAATGCAACGAAAGCATATGCTTTGCGTTGTTGTGTCAGAATCCTTGTGAAATACAGTAATACTTTAGGACGCTTAGTTGAAGCAAATTTGATGAACGTGATCATGCGTGTTGAATCTGAGGGGAGTCTCTCCAGTATGGAAGGCCGTTGGGGCCAAAATGTCTGCAGCGCGTTGTGTGTGTGTCTGTGTCAGGCCCGTTGAGGGGTGTCAGGGGTGGAGTGAGCGACGTATCTGAGTAGGGGCGTGTGCGCGCAAGACATACCTGAAGGATGGTGGGGGTGAGTTGCGAGCGACATAGGCTACCTGAAGAGCTAGGAGGGATGCAGGGGAGAGGGGTGTGCAATGTATTTAACGACCGGTTTGCGAGAAATTATCATTCATTTGCGGGCATTTGGGAGTCTCTGTGCACTTGCGGGATACTCCTAGTCTTAGCAACTGGATGAATGTAAAGGAGGATTAAGCAAAATTGTTTCTACTCTATAACTAATGTTCTCAAGTCACAGCAATAAAACTTTACAATGAGTGCAACAGTTTGTATTTTATAGTTTATTATTATAATTTTTCATTTTCCATATCTGCAATTCCTGTATTTTGGCATTTTTTTTTGCAGTCCACAATCCAACATGGAAATCAATGTTTTCTTTATTGGCATTGATTGTTTTGAAATTTAAATGTCATAAACATGCCTGTGTTTTAATTTCTTTAATAAATATGGCTGTCAAGCCAGGATCTTAATGGTTTATTGTGGGTATGTTGTTTACATGAAAAAAATCTGTGTTACAAGTTAAACAAAAATTATATTAAACAATTATATTTTTAATTTAAATAGTTTTTGTCTTGCGTTTACATTAATTTTACATTTGAATAGCCAAAATTACAAAATTACAAGTTTCAGTATTTTAAATGCGATTAATCGCGATGAATTTTTTTAAAAAGGTGCGATTAATTAGTTAATTTTTTAATCGATTGACAGCACTATATATATATTAGTCCTCTATTTTAGTTTAGTTTAAAAAGCTTAGTCCTCTCTGAAAACAACAGAAAAACTTGTTTATATATATATATATGTGTGTTTGTGTGTGTGTGTGTGTGTGTGTGTGTGTGTGTGTGTGTGTGTGTATATATATATATATATATATATATATATATTGACAAATGCATATTATTTTTTTATTAATTAATATGCATTTTTAATTAACTAGCACTTATTATTAAGCACTTCTCTTAAGCCTGTTTTCGGGAAATAAAAATCTTACTGTGTTATCCTCCTCCTGGCTGTTGCTGGCATCTTCGCTTTTGCGGTACTTGTCTGATGAACGCGAGTCTCTCTTATGGCTGGTGTCAGTTCCCTCCATCGGCCTCTCACCATCTGTAAATGAGACAATGACCATACACATTGACTTAATATTTCATATGTAGTAGGATTGGTTCTATATCATTACCATTTATATTGCATACAGCACACTGAATCTGTGAGCCCTGGAGCAGTCAAACAATTCTCAGAGAGAGCGTTAGAGAACACATGGAAACGGCTACAGCTGGGGTGCAAAATTAACACTAGCCAAGTGCCAAATGCAAATAAAATTGCCTTTGGCAAGAAAATGAATAAATAAACACCCCTCATACACCTGGATTCCAGCAGCTGTGTAGGCAGGTATCATAAAAACTGCCTGAAGGTCTTTGACCAAAATGTTGTTACTCAAAAAACATTCACAATCTCAATTATGATTGCTTATTATAGCATTTTTACTATCCCGTTACTTTCAAACAAACATGCTGTCAATCTTAGTGTTATCATTGTCTCACACCAGTTTATGAGTAACATTAATGAGTTGCAACATAATGTACTTGACACTGATTAAGGTGAATTGACCAAATAAAAAAGGTAACTGTTATGCACTAACAAATTGTTTAGCCTGTGTCAGAGAAACTAGCAAGAATATTTGTGGCAAGCAACAAAATTGCTGCTTGATCTTTGGTTTATATTGAGTAATTTACATTTCATATTAAACTAATTTTTTATTTATTTATTTATTTTATTTTATACAACTCAATAATTTTCAGTTTTCCCACCAGGCGAAAATCACACTACACCACTAATGCTGGTGACTGACAAGGCAACTTTTTGGGCAGTGTTGCTGGGCAGAGCGATGTTACTTGTTGTATTTTCTATCAAGAATTAGCACCAATATTGTATCTGTAGCCTGTTGCCCTAATTAGCTACTCTGTATCTCACCCGGTCGCCCATTTATGGCATCATTTCCCAAAGTTGCCCAGTAACATTGCAAAAAAAAAGTTGTCTTCTTTTTTTTTTTATTTGACTTTTTTATTTACCTTATTAAAAACATTTGTATAATTACATAATCAGACCTGTTGATAATTTTCATCCATTTCTCCTTAACACCAAAATTAAACATTTTAGAAAACCAAAAATGAAAATAATCCATTCCAGTAAGCGAACATACCTTCTAATGTTCATTAATATTTACAGTGGGGGAAATAAGCATTCAACACGTCACCATTTTTCACAGAAAACATTTCTAAAGATGCTGCTGACCAGATCACAATCACCAGCAATCTGGTCCACACAGATCTTCTTTTCCACCACATCCCAAAGTAGCTCTATTGCAGGGGTTCTCAACCTTTTTCACTTCGGGGCCACCTTTTTTCTCCAAACAAATTTTTTGAAGGCCCACCTGACTGATGTTTTCTTTAAAATGTTTGAATGAAATGCTCATTTAAACCATTATTTATTAACATTTATATATTGATATCTCCTATTATCTATGTACTATTCATAAATATACAGACAAATGTAAAATACAGTCATTCAAAACACAGCTTAATCTGTTAAAACGCATCGATCTAATGGCAGTTGAGTTTGCAGCTAGATATTATTGTTAGATCACTGACAGGAACAGTGAACGTCTCCATCAGAGCGCATCTGAAACACCATTGAGCCTCGCTAGATCCTTCTGTAAGTGCCTGCGTCCTTTTTAAAACAATCACAGGACATTAATTTGGACAACTATGCAGATATATTAAATAGTTCACACAAAAATACACAAAGAGAGACTTTTACTTCACACACAGTTTGTGAATGAACAGACTTGCATGTAGTTGCAGACATGGTCATGAGGCTGTTTTTGCGCCGAGTTCAGTAAGTAATCAATCAGAGAACAGGAGAAAGTGCATTACTTCGATCATTTTAATACAGTATGTTAATAATGAAGTTCAAAAATTATAGCATAATATTAAGAGTTCATTTAATTCTCACTGCCCACTAATCCCTGCTCTTTAGGATTGAGATCTGGTGACTGTGGTGGCCACTTGAGTACAGTGAACTCATTGTCATGTTCAAGAAACCAGACTGAGATGATTCACACCTTGTGTGCGTTATCCTGCTGGAAGTAGCCATCAGAAGATCGGTACAATGTGGTCATAAAGAGATGGATATGATTAGAAACAAACTAGTGTTGACGCTCAATGGCTACTAATGGGCCCAAAGTGTGCCAGGAAAATATCCCCCACATCATTACACCACGGTGTGGTCTTCTGCTGCTGTAGCCCATACACCTCAAGGTTCGAAGAGTTGTGTGTTCAGAGATGATCTTCTGCATAACTCATTTGTAACGAGTGGTTATTTGAGTTACTGTTGCTCTATCAGCTGGAACCAGTCAGGCCATTCTCCTCTGACCTCTGGCATTAACAAGGCATTTGCACCCACAGAACTCACTGCATATTTTCTCCTTTTCGGGCCTTTCTCTGTAAACCATAGAGATGGTTGTGCGTGAAAATTCCAGTAGATAAGCAAGTTTCTGAAATACTTAGACCAGCCCGTCTGGCACAAAACAACCACGCCATGTTAAAAGTCACTTAAATCACCTTTTGTCCCCACTCTGATGCTCGGTTTAAACTGCAGTAGATCAACTTGACCAAGTCTACATGTCTAAATGCACTAAGTTGCTGCCATGTGATTGGCTAATTAGAAATTTGTGTAAACGAGCAGTTGGACAAATGTACCTAATAAAGTGGCCGGTGAGCGTAAATGTTAATTTAAATAATTTACTAATCATTTATTTACGTATTCTAAATGATCTCAAAAAACCAACAACTATTTTTGACGCTACACTTAATTTAGTGATGAAAAATAAATTCTTAAAGTATAACAACAATCATTAAGCACAGTATACTGTATATGTGAGAATCAGCATTTGTAGCTGTATTTATGAACAACTTTTATTAATATAGAGTTAATACCTAACAAATAGTCTATTAACTATTTGCTGATGCTTAATAAATAATTCAAAGCTTGGAGTTAATATTTTGTGCTACCCAAATTCCCTGACCTTCAATGTCTAGAATTGACTTTTTTAAATTCCATGACATTCCAGAAAATTCGTAGGAACCCTGGTGAACGTGTACAGCTGAAGTATAAATACTTAGTTACTGTCCAACATTGTGCAAAACTATTTCTGTGGCCTACATAACACATTTACAGGATGTCCAGTATTTTCACTAGCATTTTTGTCATATGGTTGTAAGTTACAGCCCAGAAACAGGAACTACTAGGTCAGTGACACACTTTGGATGGATTATGGGATTGTCTTCCACTGACTGCCATTAGGAAATGAGGATGAGTAAGGTGTAAACCTAGAAGGAAATGCTTGTAGGTGTGCTCACAATGACAGGTGGAGAAAAAAAAGACGAAAAAAAAAAACCTATGTGAACCTATTTCCAGCAGTCACATATTGGCAGAATTTCCTTATAAAAACAAAATGTGTCAAGAGGATAAAATATCACAGCATGAGTGTTATTACTTGTGGAGTGTATACAATATTACCTCTTTACAAACAGTCGTTCATACTTTGAGCTAAAACGGTTTAAAATAAAATTAACCTAAATCTTC